>NW_024082612.1:107283-139404 GCF_003009895.1 Hyaena hyaena | reverse complement strand
CTTGAATGCTGACAAAAACTGAGGACTGATGGATGTGGGGGGGAGGGGGGGATGGGCATGAAGGAGGGCACTTTGGGGATGAGCACTGAGTGTTATGTAGAAACTAATTTGACAATAAACTATTTGTAAAAATAAATAAATAAATAAATAAATAATAAGTAAAATTATATATTTAAAAAAAATAGAAAATAGAAAAACAATTTTAAAAAGTTAAAAAACTAAGAGTCTATTTTTTTATTTTTATTTTTTGATGTTTTTAAATGCTTTTTTAATTTATTTCTGTGAGAGAGACAGACAGCGTGAGCAGAGGAGGGTCAGAGAGAGAGGGAGATACAGAATCTGAAGCAGGCTCCAGGCTCTGAGCTAGCCATCAGCACAGAGCCTGATGTGGAGCTCGAATCCATGAACTGTGTGATCATAAACTGAGCCAAAGTCAGATGCTTAACCGACTGAGCCAACCATGTGCCCCAAGAGTCGGGTTTTTTTTTAAAGAAACAAAATTTACAAACAATTAGCTAAACTAAGAAAAATAGAAATTAGAAATGAAAGATTAGACATTACAGCTGATGCCACAGCAATACAGGTGATCAAAGAGACTACTATGATCATTTATAGGTCAATAAATTGGACAACTTAGAAAAATGGGTAAATTCCTATAAACACATAATCTACCAAGACTGAATAATAAAAAAATATAAAATTGGAACAGACTAATAATGAGTAAAGAGGTTAAATCAGTAATCAAAAAACTCCCACAAAGAAAAGTCCAGGACAAGTTGGCTTCAATGGTGAATTGCACCAAACATTTAAAGAACTAATGTCAATCCTTCTAAAACTTACTGAAATTTAAGAGGAAAAACTCCCCAACTCATTGTATGAAGCTAGCATTACCCTGATACCAAAGCCAGATAAGGACACTATAAGAAAACTGTGAAACAACCTCCCTGATGAATATAGATATAGAAATTCTCAACAAAACATTAGCAAACTAAATTCAACAGCATACTAAAAAGATCATATACCATGAACAAGCAAGATTTATCCTCGGAATACAAAAATGTTTCAGTATCCCAAAATCAATCAGTGTGGTACACATTAATGGATGAATATGATCATCTCAATAGACGGAGAAAAAGCATTTGACAAAATTAAACATGCTTTCATGGTTTAAAAAAAATCAATGTGCATAGAAGGAATTTATCTCAACAAAGGCCATATGTGACAAACTCACAGCTGACAACATACTCAATGATGAAAGATTAAGATTGAAATATTTTCTTCTAAAATTAGGAACAAGACAAGGATGTCCACTCTCACCACTTCTATTCAATATAGTTTTGGAAGTCCTAGTAAGAGCAATCAAAGAAAAAACATCCTATCAAAGAGGAGGAAGTAAAATTGTTTTTATCTGCAGATGATATGATCTTACATAGAGAAAATCTTAAAGACTTAACCAAAACAAAACTAGAACTATGAAATCTGTCAGGTTGAAGTATACAAAATTAACATACAAAAACCACATGCAGGGGCGCCTGGGTGGCCTAGTCGGTTAAGCGTCCGACTTTCGCTTAGGTCATGATCTCGCGGTTCGTGGGTTCGAGCCCCGCGTCGGGCTCTGTGCTGACTGCCAGCTCAGAGCCTGGAGCCTGTTTCAGTCTGTGACTCCCTCTCTCTCTGACCCTCCCCTGCTCATGCTGTCTCTCTCTCTCTCTCCTAGAAATAAAAAAAACAAAAAAAAAAAAAAAACCACATGCATTCCTACACAATAACAATGAAACATCGGAAAAAGAAATATAGAAAACAATCCCAATCCATAGTATCATCAAAAATCAATAACATGTTTAGGAATACATTAAACCAAGGTAGTGAAAGATATGTAGACTGAAAATCATAGAACTTTTTTTTAAAGTTTATTTATTTTAAGAGAGAGAAAGAGAGGGAGCAGGGAAGAGGGGCAGAGGGAGAGAGAAAATCCCAAGCAGTCTCTACATTCATCAGGAGCCTGATACAGGGCTCAATCCCACAGCTGTGAGATCATGACCTCAGCTATTATCAAGAGTCAGATGCTCAACTGACTGAGTCACCCAGAGCCCCCTGAAAACCATAGAACTTTAATGAAAGAAATTAAAGAAGATACAACAAATAGACAAATATTCTGTTCTCATGGATTCGAAGAATTATGATTGTTAAAATGGCTATACTAGACAAACTATAGATTTAATGCAAATCTGTATCAAAAATTTCAATGGCATTTTTCAAAGAAATTGGAAAAAATTCTAAGATTTGTTTAAAAACAAACACAAAAAACCCTTAATAGAGCAATCCTGAGAAAAAAATATAAATCTGGAGATATTAATATTTCCTGATTTCAAACTATACTACAGAGCTATAGTAATCATAACAGTATAATACTAGCATAAAAAGACACATAGACCAGTAGAACAGGAGAGATAGACCGGAAATGAGCCATAGGCTATAGGGTCAACTAATATTTATCAAGAGAGCCATTAGTACTCAGTGGGGAAAAGCTAGAGTCTTCAATAAATAGTGCTGGGAATACTGGATAACCCACATGGAGAAGAATGAAATTAGACCTCTGTTGTATACTATTCACAAAAAAATTAACTTAAAATGGATTAAAGACTTAAACATAAGACTTGAAACCCTAAAATTCCAACAACAACAACAACAACAACAACAACAACAAAACACAGGAAAACCCTCTCTGACATTGATACATTGATTTTGGCAGTGATATTTTTGGATGTGACAGTAAAAGCACTAGCAACAAAATCAAAAATTAGTAAGTAGGATACATCAAGCTTCTGCATAGCAAAGAAACAACTGACATAATGTAAAGGTTAATTTGAATAATGAGAGAAAATTATTTGGAAATATTAAACATATAAATAGCCCATTCAATGCAAAATAACTCTGACTTAAAAATGGGTGAAGAGGGGCACCTGGGTGGCTTAGTCGGTTAAGCGTCCAACTTTCGCTTAGGTCATGATCTCGCAGTTCGTGGGTTCGAGCCCCGCGTCAGGCTCTGTGCTGACTGCCAGCTCAGAGCCTGGAGCCTGTTTCAGTCTGTGACTCTCTCTCTCTCTCTGACCCTCCCCTGCTCACGCTCTCTCTCTCTCTCTCTCTCCTAGAAATAAATAAAACATCAAAAAAATTTCCTTTAAAAAAAATAAAAAATAAATAAAAATAAAAATGGGTGAAGGAACTAAATAGACATGTTTCCAAAGAAGATATACAAATGGCAAACAGGTACATGAAAAGAGGCTCAACCTCATAAATCATCAAGGAAATGCAAATGAAAACCACAGCAAGATATCAGCACATACCTGTCAGAATGACTATCATTGAGAAGAGAGGGATAACAAAGTGTTGGTGAGGATGTGGAGAAAAGGGAACATTTCTGCACTGTTGGTGGGAATTTAAATTGGTGTAGCCACTATGGAACACAGTATGAAAGATCCTCATGGATGTTAGGAGGATTATGTTAAGTAAAAAATAAGATTGTACCATATCACTTATGTGGAATCTATAAAAGCCAAATTCATAGAAACAGAGAATAGAGTGGTGGTTACCAGGAGCTGGGGGTAGGAGAAATGGGTAGATATTGGTCAAATGGTACAAATGGTTTTGTGCCAGTCTAAACCTATCAATAAATGAAAGTTGTGGCTGGACTGGCCTTCATGGGTTCTTATTATGATTGTGAGATTCCCTTTCTAGTAGTCTTCAGAAAACTTTGGAGAAAAAAGTTTATTACTCACCAAGCCTTGAAAGCACATAGCACACCTAGGACCATACAGCAAGGACACAGGTAGAGAAAGAGGTTGTGGGCCTGGGGTATTTTATTAGGATTGTGTGTAGGGGCCTTGGGTTTCAAGGACATACTCTACTGGTGAAATTAAAAACCTATAATGGGAATTGAAAGTGTGGGAAGAGGAAAAAACAAACAACCCAAATGTACCATAACAGAAATCACTAAAATATGGGAGCCTGGTTGGGGGTGGGAGGTGGGGAGATGGCACAGCCTGGTTTATTATCTAGTCATGTGGCTGGCAATGTGTTTATTTGAGATAGCTCACTTTGAAGCAGATGTCTATTTGAAGTGGATGCCTCAGCAATCAAAGCTTAAGTCAAACCCTTGTATTATAAAAAAAGAAAAACTGTCAGGGCTTAAACTATAGATACAAATTTCCAGTTATAAGACGAATAAATTCTAGAGAATCTAGTGCACAGCATAGTAATTATAGTTAATAATACTGTATATATACTTGAAACTTGCTGAGAGTAAATATTAAATGTTCTAACCACAAAAAAGAAATTATAATTATATGACATGATGGAGGTGTTAGCTAATACTAAGTGGTAGTAATTTTGTAATATCTAAGTGTAAACTTAATACCTTAAACTTACACAATGTTATATATCAGGTTCATTTCAATAAAGCTGGAAAAAATGAAATTAAAAAAAATTTTTAAGTTTACTAGTTTTTGAGTGAGAGAAAGCATGCACACACAAGAGGGAGAGGGGCAGAGAAAGAGAAGGAGACACAGAATCTGAGGCAGGCTCGGGGATCTGAGCTGTCAGCACAGAGACTGACATGGGGCTCAAACCCAGGAACTATGAGATCATGACCTGAGCCCAAGCCTGTTGCTTAACCAACTGAGCCACCCAGGTGCCCCAAAATTAAAAATTTTAGTTAAAATATCACTTTATATATATTAACTCATTTTATTCTCACAGCAACTTTATTAAAAAGGCACTATTATTATGAAAAAGACACTATCCCCATTTTATAGGTAAGGAAACTAAGTTTGAAAGTGTGAGTAACTTGCCCAAGGTCATACATTTAAAGGGGAAGAGTTAGGATTTAAACCCAAGAAGTCTGACTCCAGAAACTATATTCTCAATAAATTCTACTGTTCTATTTTCAAATATTCTGAAACTAAGTGATTTTCAGGACTTTGAGCTTTCTAGACAGAGAATCTCACAAAATCCAAAAATAGCATTGGTGAGTTTCTAATTGGAAACATGACTGATCAGAATCCTAGGGATAAGAGAAGTGATAAACCAAGTGACAATGAGAAAGACGCTAAAATTTCTTACAGTATTATAATTGCATTATTCACTCCTATTGTGAAATCTCACTTCACCCCAATATCTCTTGCTGGAACCCCAGAGGTTAAAGACAGGCATCTGGAGAAGCCTCAAAGGACATAGAGAAATCTGGTCTCCACTATTGAGGCCGTCTGTACTTCCAACATGAGCAGCTATCGCACTGCTCTCTTTGCTGCTTCCCTGATATAGACTGAAAAGTGGGAAAAAACATAAAATCTACAAGCACCAAAAACAAATTTCATAGGGAGAAGAAAAGTTCAGATCAAAATAACTTACTTGGCTCTCTTATTTTCCTAAAATGTATCTCACAAAGAATTCAGCCATCATCTCTAAAGGGTCACTGTGGGAAGAATGTGAATCAAGACTTTCAGAACTCAAGTAAAGTGATCGACTATCTTGGTCTGCCAGGGACTGGAGTACTTCTAGAGACAGGATTTTCAGGGCTAAAACCAGGACAGTTGATCACTCTCCACTTATGTTAAGGTCAGCAAGAACCCTTGGGCTTTCTCTTCATTCCAGTGTATCCCATTCATGTCATGCTGTGTTGTTTATGGCTACAGAGGCACTTGGTCATGCAAATGTGTTCTGACTGTCAACATTTTAATTTGACTCCCACTTCAACTCTTACTGCTATAATGCCAGCACCCATTTCCTTAGACTGGCTGCTTGATTCACTGACCTGGTCTGCTCAAATCAGAAGGGATTGTTTTCACTAGTTGCTGCCTTACACAGGGGAGGTAGAGCTTCCTGGTTTATTTTAAAATTCAACCCCACCCACTTGACCTACTCTCTGAACTGATCACAAGATAAACTGCTTTTGATGTGGGATAGAGATATCAGACATAAATAAGATGCATTTCACCATTAAAAAAAATTATCAGTTACAGGGGTGTCTGGGTGGCTTGGCTAACTAAGTACCCAACTTTGGTTGAGATCATGATCTTGGCATGAGTTCATGGGGTTAAGCCCTACGTGGGGCTCTGTGCAGACAGCTGAGAGCCTGCTTTGGATTCTGTGTCTCCCTCTCCCTCTGCCCCTCTCCGACTCATGCTCTGTCTCTCTCAAAAATAAATAAAAACATTTTTAAAAATTTAAAAAATTTGTCAGTTACAAACCAGTGCCTAGAATTGCCCCAGTGAAGAGTTTTGACTGATTATTTTACATTGTTTCTCAATCCTTTACATAATTAGCTTCTCAGTATATATTTTATAGGCAGAACCACCAACTGTTCCCTGGGAAACCTGAAGATGAGGTAACTGTGTGCATGAGTATTTAAAGTGCAGTCAGTCCCATTTAAAAATCCTCATTACAAGCAAGTTTAAACATGTGGTGAGAGGCACAGTCCCTGTCTTTAATAGTTGCTGTGGTCTAATTAGAAAACTGCACATACGTGAACACACACACACACACACACAATCTTCAAAAACCCAAGGACTACAGAGGCAGGAACTGTTAGTACAGGAACCCATTTCTGACCCACATGGGAGGAGAAGAACCAGATGTGAGTTCAAGCACCAAAGTTCTTGCCAACTACAGCTGTTCTCATCCAAATTGACCTTCTGACTTTTTGTCTCCTACACTTTGAAAGGCATCTGGGTACGTTGGTTGTCCCATATGGAGGAAAAGCTGACTTAGCCTTCAAAGGTGTATGTAGTTCCCCACCTTCTGCTCTGCTCACAGCCACCCACACAGTTCAGCCCCAGGGACTTTGCTTTTCTCTCTGGTAGAAGTGCCTGCTAGAGGTCTGCAATCTCTGATTAGATCAAGAGGATCCATCTCTGAACCACTCACAGTGGACTTCATATCTGGCCATGATAGGGCATTACCTATCTAATGAGCAATCTAGCAAATGAGGTTGAACATGCAAGCAGAATTCTTCATTTCAACATTCCAGCTGTTGCCTCTCGGGCCATGGGCCATCAATAAGGCTGAGCTGAGCCTCAATGTAAGGTTTTGGCATTAGAAGAACCTGTAAGAGACCAACCAGGGAACCAGATGTAATGAGGTAGCATTACACACATTTAGGTTGTGAAGGTTCAAAATCTCTGATGAACAAAGGGCAGGCTGGCCAACTCCCATCAGGGAGAAGTCATTATAGAGTGAATGTCTAGGGTATAGCAATTTATATGCTAATGAGAACAATGTTTGTTCGTTTTTATTGTCTATTGTAGTGGTTCTCAAATTTTAGCTTCCGGAGGATCCTGTAGCATGATTTTTTTAAATGTTTTATTTATTTATTTCTGAGAGAGAGGGAGACAGTGTGAGTAGGGGAGGGTCAGAGAGAGAGGAAGACACAGAATATAAAGCAGGCTCCAGGCTCTGAGCTGTTAGCACAGAGCCCGACGCGGAGCTCGAACCCACAAACCGTGAGATCATGACCTGAGATGAAGCTGGACGTTTAACCAACTGAGCCATCCAGGCGCCCCCCCTACTGCTTTGCAATCTTAACTCCTCCAATAGTTTCAACTTATGATGGGTTTACTGGGATGTATTCCCATCGTAAGTTGAGAAAGATCTGTTTTTGGGTCTGTCTCTGGGCTCTCAGTTCTCTCAATTCTATTCCACTGGTCTATTTTTTCTGTCTCTATGCCAGGACCATACTGTCTTGATTACTATAGCTTGATAGTATAAGTTGAAAACAAATGTGAAGCATAATGCTTCCTGCTTTGTTTTTTTCTCAGAAATACTTTGACCATTCAGGACTGTTTGTGGTTCCATATAAACTTCAGAATTGTTAGTTCTACTTCTGTACAAAATGCCATTGGAATCTTGATAGGGATTTCATTAAATCTATAGATGGCTTTTTGTCATGCTAACACTTTATCAATATTAATTCTTCCAATCCATGAACAGATACCTTTCTATTTATTTATGTTTTCTTCTATTGTTTTCATCAATATCTTGTAGTTTTCAGAGTAGAGTTCTTTCACTTATTTGGTTAAATTTATTACAAAATATTTTGATTGTTTTTTTGCTATTTTAACTGAGATTGATTTCTTCACTTCTTTATCAAACAATTCATTGCTAATGTATCAAAATGCTACTGATTTTTAAATTTTGTATGTAACAACTTTAGTGAATTTGTTGATTAGATCTAAGAGGATTTTTTATGAAGTCTTTAGGATTTTCATTATATAAAATTAAGTCATCAGAAAATAGAGACAATTTTTTTCTCCTTTCCAATTCTAATGCCCTGTTTCTTTTTCTTGCCTGATTGCTCTGGCTAGGACTTCTACTACTATGTTGAACATTAATGGTGAGAGTGGGTACACTTTATATTGTTCCTGATCTTCAAGAAAAAGCTTTCAACCTTTCTCCATTGACTATGATATTAGCTGTGGGCTTAGCATATAAGACCTTTATTATGTTGAGATATGCTTCTTATATACCTAATTTTTAGCATGTTTATCATAAACAGATGTTGAATTATGTAAGATGCCTTTTCACATCTATTGAAATGATTATATGACTCTGTTCTTTCTCCTCGTTAATGTGATGTATCACATTGATTTGTAGATGTTGAACCATCCTTAAATCCCAAGAATAAGTCCCACTTAATCATGGCAAATGAACCCTTTAAGGTGCTGCTGAATTTTGTTTGCTACTATTTCATTCAGAATTTTTACATTTATATTTATCAGAAATATTGGCCTATATTTTTCCTTTCTAGTGGTATCTTTTTCTGGCTTTGGTATCAGGGGAATTTTGGCCTCATAAAATGAGTTTGAGAGTACTCCCTCCTCTAAAATTGTTTTTGGAAGAGTTTGGGAAGGATTGACATTAATTTTTTAAATATTTAGTAGAATTTATTGAAGCTAACTGGTTCTGGACTTTTCTTTTTTGGGTTATTATTTTTTTTTTACTACTAATTGAATCTCTTTACTAGCAATTGGTCTATTCAAATTCTCTATTCTTCTTGATTTAGTTTTTGTAGGTTGTATATTTCTAAGATTTCCTGTCCATTTCTTCTAGGCTGACTAGTTTGTTGGTGCATAGTTATTCATAGTAGACTGTTATGATCCTTTGTATTTCTCTGGTATAGTTGTAATGTCTCCTTTTCATATATAGTTTGATTTGCTCAATCTCTTTTTCTCCTTTGTTGGTCTAGTTAAACATTTGTCAATTTTGCCTATCTCTTCAAGGAAGCAACTCTTAGGTTAGTAGATCTTTCTATTGTTTTCCTGTTCTCCATTTCACTTATTTCTCCTTTAATTATTTATTATCTTCCTTCTGCTAACTATGGGCTCCATATGTTCTTTGTTTCTGATTCTAACATAGAGTAAAGTTTCTTATTTGGCATCTTTCTTCTTAATGTAGGCATTTACTACTATGAACTTCCCTCTTAGAATGGCTTTTGCTTATTCTAGTTTTGAAAAGAATGCTGGTGCCATTTTGATTGGGATTGCATTGAATGTGTAGATTGCTTTGGGTAGTAATGACATTTTAACAATATTTATTCTTCTGTCCCCTATGACCCAGCAGTAGCACTGCTAGGAATTTACCCAAAGATTACAGGAGTGCTGATGCATAGGGGCACATGTACCCCAATGTTCATAGCAGCACTCTCAATAGCCCAAACACAGAAAAAGAGCCTAAGTGTCCATCAACTGATGAATGGATCAAGAAGATGTGGTATATTTACACAATAGAATACTACATGGCAATGAGAAAGAATGAAATCTGTCCATGTGTAAAACTATGAATGGAACTTGAGGGTGTTATGCTGAGTGAAATAAGTCAGGCAGAGAAGGACAGATATCATATGTTTGAGCATATAGGTGGATTAGGAGGAACTTAACGGAGGACCATGGGGGAGAAGAAGGGGAAAAATAGTTGGGGAGAGGGAGGGAGGCAAACCATAAGAGACTCTGGAATTCTGAGAACAAACTGAGAGCTGATGGGAATGGCGGTGAGGGGAAGGGGGGTGATGGGCATGGGAGAGGGCACTTGTTGGGATGAGCACTGGGTGTTACATGGAAATCAACTTGACAATAAACTATTTAAGAAAAAAGAATGGCGTCTGCTGCATCCCATATGTTTTGGTATGCTGTTTTTCCATTTTTGTTTGTCTCAGTATGATTTGTAATTTCCTCTTTAATTTCTTCTTTAATTCATTGTTTTGTTCATTGGTTAATTTCCACAAATTCTCTAGTGTTTCTCTTCTTATTGATTTCTAGTTTCATGCTATTTTGATCAGGAAAGATACTTGGTATGATTTGAGTCTTGAATTTGCGAAGACTTGTTTTGTAACTAAATATATTGTCTCTCTTAGAAAATGTTCCATATGTGCTTGAGAAGAATGTGTATTCTGCTTTTGTTGCATAGAATGTTCTGTATATAAATGATAAGACCATTTGATCAATAGTGTTGTTCAAATCCACTGTTTTCTTCTTGATCCTCTGGATGACTTATCCATTATTGAGAGTAAGGTATTAAAGTCCTGAACTATTATTGTATTGCTGTTTATTTCTCCTTTTAGCTGTTAGCTTTTGCCCCATATATTTAGCTGCTCTGATTTGGGCACATAAATATTTACAATTGTTTTATCTTCTGCATGAATTGACTGCTTTATAATTACACAGTGACCTTCTTTGTCTCTTTTTACCATTTTAGTGAAAGTTCATTTTGTCTGAAATAAGTAAAGCACCTTTTTTCCTTCCTTTCTTCCTCCCTTCCTTCCTTCTTTCTTCCTTCCTTCCTTTCTTCCTTCTATCCTTCCTTCTTTTCTTTATCCTTTTTTTCAGTTTTTGGTTACCATTTTCCTCAAATATCTTTTTCCATCCCTTCACTCTCAGATGTGTATATTTAAAAGTACACTGAATCTCAGGGTGCCTGGGTGGCTCAATCTGTTAAGCATCCAAACTTGGCTCAGGTCATGATCTCATGGTTCATTAGTTCAAGTTCCACATCAGTAGTGGTAGTGTGGAGCATGCTTCGGATTCTCTTTCCCTCTCTCTCTGGCCTTCCTCAACTTGTACTCTCTCTCTTTCTCAGAATAAACTTAAAAAAAGAAAGGGTAAAGTGAAGTAGAAGTGCTCTTCTGTGCAACATATCATTAGATCTTGTTTTTTTAATCCATTCAGTCATTTTTTGTCTTTTGATTGGATAACTTAATATGTTTAAATTTAACTTAATTATTAATAAGTACGGACTAAAAACTATTTTGTTAAGTGTTTTCTGGTTGTTTTGTAGATCCATTGTTCTTTGTGTCTTATCATGCTGTCTTTGTGTCTTTATTGATATCTTTTTGTATCAGTATACTTTGGCTTCTTTACTATGTTCTTTTGTGTAATTGCTACAAGTTTTTTCCCCTATGAGGATTACATAAAATATCTTAAAATATTTTAATCTATTGGGGCATCTGGTTGGCTCAGTCGGTTAAGCAACTGACTTCAGCTCAGCTCACAGTTTGTGAGTTCAAGCCCCACATCAGGCTCTGTGCTGACAGCTCAGAGCCTAGAGCCTGCTTCAGATTCTGTGTCTCCCTCCCTTTCTGCCCCTCTCCTCCTCATGCTCTGTCTCTCTCTCCTTCAAAAATAAATAAACATTTTAAAAAATAAAATATTTTAAGTTAATTAAAATTTCAATAGAATTCCTAAATTTTATGCCCTTAATTCTCCCCACCTTACATTTGAGATTATTGATGTTACAATGTACATATTTTTTATTGTGTAACTAATAACAGATTATTGTAGTTACAGACATTTTTACTGTTTTTTTTACTGTTTGTTTTTTAACTTTTAAATTAGAGGTGTAAGTTAATTAGGCACCATCATCACCACATTACAGAATCTAACTCTGACTGTATATTTACCATACCAATGAATTCCCTCAGCTTTTGTTTATTCAGGAAAGTCTTTATCCTTCATTCACTCATGAAAGGCAGCTTTACCAAGTATATAATCTTTTGTGGACAATTTTTTCTTCCAATATTTTATATGTCATCCTTATTCTAACTAAAATGTTTTTTGTTCTGTTTTTAAGAAATCCACTGATTATCTTATGGTTTTCCCCTTCTATGTTCTCTCTTTTACAATTCTTAGAATATCTTCGTTGTCTTTATCTTTTGACAATTTAATTCTAATGTGACTCAGTGAAGCTCTATTTAGGTTCAACCTATTTGGGGTTGAACATACTTTCCTCTCTTTCCTCTTTTTTTCTAATTACTATAATGTAAATGTTGCTTGGTTTTGTTTTTTGTCTATTTGTTGTTGTTTTGTTGTTGTTGGGGTTTTTTGGGGGTTTTTTTGTTTTTGTTTTTGTTTTTGTTTTGTATTTCGAAGGTCTTATAAACTTTCTTTGCTCTTTTTTATTCTGTTTTCTTTTTCTCCTCTGATTGGATCATGTCAAATATCCCATCTTTCAGATCACTGATTCTTTCTTCTTTGTAGTTAAGTATGTTTTTTAAGCTATCCATTGAATTCTTTAATTAAGTAATTGTATTTTTCAATTCGAGTTTCTATTTGTTTGATAGTTTCTGTTTTTTTGTAGAACTTTTTTTGTTCATTCATTGTTTTCCTATTTTCATTGAGTTATTTGTGTGTTCTTGTAGTTCACTAATATTTAAGAAAATTATCCTGAATTCTTTGTCTGAAAGGCCGTATATCTTCATTTCTCTAGGGTCAGTTATTGGAGTTTTATTGGTTTCCTTTTGTTGTGTTATGTTTACCTGATTTTTTTGTAATTCTTGATTCTTTACATTAGTATCTGTGCATTTGAGTAAATGGGCTCCTCTTCCAGATATTATGGGTTCACTTTGGCAGAGACAGTTCTTTACCATTCAGCTCAGTTGGGGTTTGGGGCCATGTCTGCTAGAAATGGTCTTTGGCAGATGGGTCCAGCTGTTAAGGTCTATTTTTGGACAAGGCAACTGTTTGAGCTTGTGATCAAGGGTTGGGTAGAGTGCCACTGGTTAAGAGAAGCTAGGTAGGACTGTTGGTTTGTTCTCTGTCCAAGTAAGACTGTAGGAAGGACTCTTCAATTGCCTGGATACTGTGGTCAGGCTTTCAATCCTGATTACTATACTCAGTAATAGGTGAGGCAGTGAATTAACCTCCCTGTCCTGGCAGGGCAACAGAATAAGACTCCAGTTCAGCATGAGGGCTTGTTATTTAGTGATTGGAATCAGGCAAAAACGTACACTAAATTTCCTGGTCAGGTCAGGTCACCAGTTCTGCTCTGCAGATGGGGGAAGCTATGGCTATGCTCTCTGGTCAAATACCACTGAAATGAGACTTGTTGGAAAGACTAGATAGTTTCCTGTGTGTCCTGGTTAGACTTCCTGGTCAGCTAGTCTGAAGGCAATTAAGTATTCAGCAATAAGTGGGACTATGAATTAGTTTCCTTGCCAGGGTGCAACAGGAGAAGGAGCTCTAAAGACAGTAAGGCTCCGTGTGCTCCTGAGCCAACCCATGCTCCAAGTTCCCTGGCTGCCTAGGGCCACTGTCTTTGTACTGCATACCACCAGCTCTGCCTGCCTACTCTCAGTTTGAGCATTGCTAGACTACAGAGCTTCCAGGTTTTCTCACCAGCCATTCTGCTTATATGGGGCCAAGAGTCATGTTCCGCAGCAGTACATGGAGACTGGGAATGGGTAAACTATGCTCTAGGGCCAGCAAAACTTGTTTGAGAACCCAAATGAGGCATACCTGTACCCCACTTTGTTCCCTGGTCGCTATATACCACCAAATTGATTTTGCAAAATCGGTGGTTAGAAACTCCTCCCCCTTCTCTGTCATAGTCAGATTTTCCATGGTTGAGCCTGCAGACTCCTCAGCAATTCTTATAGGTTAGACCAGGGTATGGACTCCCATGGAGTGACCCACAGCATTGGGAAGGGTCACTGGAATGCCCTCACTTTTCCCACTGGAGGAACCATAGGCTCAGGAGAGACCTCTCCACATGGTGCTGTGTTGGCCAGAGGGAGGGGCAATGCAATGAGCCTGTAGCCACTTCTCTTACCTTTCCAATGCAGGCTGTCTTGATCTCTCTGATGCAGGGCTTCACCACCATGTTCTAGTTGTATCTTTTCCCTGACTAGTTGTCAGCTCTTTTTGTGAGCTAGAACAAATTCAGGAATGACTTATCTCACCCTCTGGTGATATTACTCTTCAGCTTATTTCTTTTTAGTACTAAATAATATTCAAAAATTTATAATATTCCATTGTCTGAATGTACCACTAATTATCTGAAAATGTTTTAATGTTTATTTATTTATTTTGAGAAAGAGAGAGGGAGCAGAGCAGGGGAGGGGCATAAAGTGAAGTGAGAGAACCCCAAGCAGGCTCCACATTGTCAGTACAGAGCCCAATGTAGGGCTCAAACTCATTAACCATGAGATCATGACCTGAGCCAAAATCCAGAGTTGGATGCTTAACTAACTGAGCTACCCAGGCACCCCTGAAAAATTTTTAAGTTTTCATATGATTCATATTGCTCTTTATGCCTCCCTCCAACTCCCAGCTCATCTGTCATTCTGGTATAATCAAACTATTATCATGATCACTGCGTATGTTTGTTAGTGGCCCTCTATGTTCCAGACATTCTGTGGAAAGCTTTGCACACTTTTATGATACAATTCTTTGAGTAGTATTCTATTGTCATTTCACCTTTACAGATGAGAAAACAAGGCTTAGATATGGAAATCACAGTGGCCAAGTTCACACACGTAAAGAGGATTTGGCTGGAATCAATCAAATACTATTTGGCCTCAAAGGTGTCTGCCTTATTCATTTTTCCATTCCCAGAACATATTGAAGAGCCTGGTACACAGTGGCACCTTAGAAAATAACTTTGCAATGGATGAAGACAAATATTGCTCTGGATAAGCCATTGTTCTAATAGAATTAAAGGCCAGGGGTTCTCAGGGATATGAACTAGAAGAGAGTATCTTTTGTGTGCTCTATATTCTCTGGAACATAGATGCTTTACAGTATCTCAGAGCCATTTTCTAATTGGAAAAATGGAAACCAATGGAAACCTAATTACTAAAGAAGATTAGAGCTGTGAAAAGAACTTGGACATCCTGGTTTCTAGTACCGACATCTTATCAGGCCAACAGAAGTCCTCACTGTTAAGCATGTTATTTAGCAGATCTGACTCCCAATACACTCCAGAATGATCTTCAACTGTCTGCTAGTTCTGCAATTGCTCCTACTTATGTTTAATTTTTGTTCTAAGTGCTATTTCCCCCTTTCAATTTGAAGTTATTGTCACTAATTCATATTGGTTTTATTATTTGGTCTTTGACACACATGTCAGGTCAAATATCAGAACAAATGTGCACAAAGCAATTATAGCAGATGGGTCATACTGTGAAATGACACTGAGCTGCAGTAGAGCATGCTTTTTGCCCATTTCAAGAACAACAAATTCCATATTTAGAAAAAAATAATTGGATCGCATATGTCTTTCATCCTTTCATTTTCTGCCTTAGTTTAGTCATCTGTAGGGCCTCCCTCATTATTACTAGGTATGAAATGAAACATATTAAGCAGCAACAGAAGAGAAATACTAGTCACTTCCACTTCTCTGTCTGTAGCCTTTCCTCATTTTCATCAAGTACCCTGGAATTAGATTCATGTTGGCAAATATTTGCTTAACTCTTACTATTCCACAGTTAGTATATTAGACACCATTTTAGGCACCAATGAAGCAACAGAGGAAAGAATGAAAACAAACCAGCATCTCTCCTTTAACTGCATTACAAGGTAGCATTTGATCAGCCATGTGAGAGAGGTACACAGAGGTACAGAATTTTGAAGTAGGAATAAGATACTTTCACTCAATCATGAAAGCTGCATGGTGAAGCTGCCATTTGAATTGGGCCTGTAGAGTTGCATAAGATTTCTACAGCTAGAGAGTGTCAGGGAGGACATTCCAAGCTAAGGGAATGGCATGAGCAAACTCATAGATGTGGTGAATGTGCTCAAGGAAGGTCCAACTATTTAATTAGGCTGGTCGAAGAGTGTATATCATCTGTCTTAGAAGATGAGATTGAAAATGGACTGTGGAAAATGTTGAAAATTATAGGAGACTTGGATTTTCATCTGCAGAAGTGGGGAGTGTTGAGGCGAGGACAATTTTCCTGTCTGTCACCTCATTTCTAGACAGACTCACATCTAACGAAGAAGTGTAATTGCTTGTGGGCTCCTGGGTGGCTGAGTCGGTTGAGCATCTGACTTCAGCTCAGTTCATGATCTCATGGCTCGTGAGTTCAAGTCCCGCATTAGGCTCTGTACTGACAACTCCAGCTCAGAGCCTGGAACCTACTTTGGTTTCCATGTCTCCCTCTCTCTCTGCGTCTCCCCTGGCTCACACTCTGTCTCTCTCAAAGATAAATAAACATTTAAAAAACTTTTAAATGGGGCGCCTGGGTGGCTTAGTCAGTTAAGCGTCCAACTTTGGCTCAGGTCATGATCTCATGGTTCGTGGCTTGGAGCCCCGCTGTCAGGCTCTGTGTGGACAGCTAGCTCAGAGCCTGGAGCCTGCTTCGGATTCTGTGTATCCCTCTCTCTCTGACCCTCCCCTACTCACGCTGCCTCTCTCTCAGAAATAAATAAAACATTTTTTAAAACAATAAAAATTAAAATTAAAAATTAAAAAAAAAAAAGAAGTGTAATTGCTTGTTCTTTTCCATACATCCATCCCTCCCTATGGCTCCTCCCAACAAGAGAAAAGTTAATTGTAAACTTAATTGGTAGAGTTTACAGTATTCAACTGATCAGCTTTTCCTAGTGGGATGCTACTGAGCCTCACAGACAGATTCCAGGCCTCAGACTATCTCCTAATCATTTTTTCTCCATGCCCAGTGAGCCCTCTTTCCACTGCTTCTTCTTACTTCCTGTGTCCATGTGATAAATGCCTAGAGTTCAGCCCCTAGGAATGAACATAGACTGTGCTCCAATCTAATCTGGCTTCAACATAGACTGGCTCAACCCAGCTATCCATTGTCAATGAGGAGAGAAGAGATTTCCCATTCTGCCTCTTGCCTCAGCCATGTTCTCAAACTCAGTTTTATATGAGAACTCCTCTTTGGGAACGGGAAATTGTGTTGACATTAGACATGTACCCAGTTATTAATAAGAAGTAGCACTTCCTTTCCTATTTTTAAAGTTTATTTATTTATTTTGAGAGAGACAGAGAGCACAGGCAGGACAGAACAAGAGAGTAAATCCAAGCAAGCTCTACACTGTCAGTGGGAAGCCCGTCATAGGGCTATAGAACCCACAAACCATAAGTTCATTATCTAAGCCGAAGTCAAGAGCTAGATGCCTAACTGACTCATACACCCCTCATTTCCTATTTAGATATTATTCTATTAGGCCATCTACATTGCTCTTACTCTCTCTTCTGAATGGACCAAACCATTCTCCCAAGGGATAATAAAAGCAGGGAAAATCTATGTACCAGCCACTGTGAGTCCCATTGTCCTTTCACTACACACAAGGAGAGAAGGTGTCCATCACTTCTTTTTCCTGTGGATTCTTCAGTAGTGATGCTGTTAAGTAGAACTGGGAAGCACTATGGGTATGCAACTGCATGATATATATTTTTTAAGTTTACTTATTTATTTTGAGAGAGAGAGCAAGTGGGAGATGGGCACAGAGAGAGGGAGAGAGGGAGAATCCCAAGCAGGCTCTGAACTGTCAGTGTGGGGCTTGAGCTCAGGAACCATGAGATCATGGCCTGAGCTGAAGTTGGGTGCTTAACCAACTGAGCCACCCAAGGACCCCACTGCATGATATTTTTAATGTCTATCCTTATTTTTATGAAAGTGGCTATGAGATATGTCCAGGAACCCTAGGATCACACAGGCTTCATAACTATTTGCAGAACTCATGCTCTCACCATTAGCCTCATTTTTCATATCTTCACCACTGGCCATTGCTCTCACCCCATGTAAATCAACAAGAAGCATTCACCTGAACCTGTGGGAGAAATATAGGCACAAGATGCTATCCATGCAGAAAAGGGATCTGAATATCTGTTAGGAACTTTTCAAATACTCTTGCTCCAAATTCCTATCACCTGCAGTTCCCTAGAGACAACAATGTGCACCCCAACTACCACAAAGAAAACTTTTTGCAGCAGATGAAGGTGTTTTATGATGAAGTGCAGGAGAAGGTCTATCTCTCAACCATCTGCAGCTTCCTCAAGCTCTACACCACCATGCCTATAGCCAAGTTGGTTGGCTTCCTGGACCTCATAGGGTAGCATTTCTGTATCCAGCTCCTTATCTTCAAACACAAAATTAAGAACCTGGTGTGGACCAGTAGCATCTCTGTCCTAGACAGCAAATTTCAGTCAGCCTCAAGGTTGACTTCTATATTATAGGACATGATCTACATCACAGACACCAAGGTCGCTAGGCCTTATGGGAATTTCTTCATCAGGCAGATACACAAATCCGAAGAGCTCAATCAAACCTTTAAGATGATGCGATAGAGATATTGAGTACATTCACACTCTTGTGAATGTATTTCAATGTCTTTGTAGGTGTGGCATATTTTTTTTCACCATGAAACCCTAACTGAGAAACAGACATGAACCATTCAGCTGAGTTGAAGTTTATTTGAATTAAGGACATTTCAATTTTAAGTAGATCTCATAAAGGATCTTCTTTGGGAAAAAAAGAGAGAGAGAAGATTGGAAATGTACTTCCCCAGAATTGTACACTTACCATGGTCTTTAGCTCAAGCAGCCCTAACATCTGCTTGCATTGTCCCCATTGTCAAGAAGCCAGGTCTCTGCTACAGGTCTCTCTTATTACAGATTCCAGGTCCTGCTGAGTCAGCTGATCATGATCCTTCAGTATCTCGTGAGCATGTCACAGCAATGTCTTGCTCATTCCCATACTGTATACCATTTCTTTAGGGGTTACTGGTCACCTTGGGGTATGAAACGCCAAAAAACTCTCTTGGGACCCAGAAGCATATGGGAATTGATATTCAGAGAAGCAAAAATATGACCAACAGCATACAGGATGAGAATGAGTTCCTCTTTCTTTTTCTGCATCCTATCTCTAAAGGCTGGATTAGAGAGACAGGAGATCTATATGGTCTCTCAAAGACTTCCTAAAAGACTCTCTGGTTATCTTGTTACAAAGCTGTAGTCAGTTGGGGAATGTACTACCTTATCTTTGTCATCCTGCCTTCTCTGACTTTTATCTTTTAATCTTCACTCCTCCTTGCCTGTGAATGCACTCCCAATGAAGTATTAAAAGATTTCTCTTTGTTCTCTAGGGAACCCAAGCTAAGAAAGGAGCCACAACAACCACTGGAGATTTAGCCCTCTTTTACTTGTATTTTTACACTATTCTTACTGTAGTCACCAATGTATTGTATAAGTGTCTTCATGCCACATCCCTGATGATCCCTCTTCTAGAACTACTCTAATTTACCTCATATTGGTCCTTAAATGAGGAGCATAATCATCCCAAATATCATTAGGGCCTAACCCAGGAGTCTTCCATGTTGCATTTTGCAACTAAACCTTTCTTGTCCTTCTGTATTAACCTGAAAGCCTTATTCAGGTTACCAGGAAAGCTATAAGAGAGGTTTCACTTCCTCCAAAGCAATTCAATGGCAACCTCAGATCCCTGACAATTATGTCAGAATTGGGACACAATTTGACCTAAATCCACAAAGCTCTCTATAAAAGTGTCTGGCTTCAGATATCTTTGGTATATGTCCAATGTGAGTACTAGAGACTCTGTCAACTTCTGTACTGGCTGAAGTTAACACAATATTTTAGCTCAAATTGCTAAAGTATGAGGCACAAAAGTCATATACTAATAAAAAGCAATTTGGATCACCAAAATTGGTTACAGAAAGCACATCAAGGACCAAATATATTTGTCCTGTGAGGACAGGATACCCTGAAATGAAGGAGGGGAAAGCAGCACTCCCAGACACCAAGTCCCACATGAATCTCTTACTGTACAAGACCATAACCTCAAGTTTGCAGATTCAATTGCCTGAGACCAGTGTACCATATGAGTAATAGCCAAAGTATGTGAACAACAATTTAATAGATTATAATGATTGACTACCTTTCATTAAGCACTAACCATGAGATAGGATCTATGATAAGTACTTTACGTATGCATTGTAAATGCTTACTTAATGATTGTCAATCCTCCGCAGAGGACACTTCCTATGGAGATAGAACAGGTACCCAGTTCCTTGGTACCAATGCAAAGGTTTACAAAATTCAGATTGACAATATTTTCTAGGAAGGGCAATAGCTGATGCCTGATATTCCAAAACTGGTCCTTCATCCCTTTGGATTAAGCCAATATTTCTGGACAAGGTATTAACAGCCAGTTTGAGAACTAAAAGCATTTCTTGCAGTTCACATCCCAACATTATTTTTTTTCCCTGTCTTCCCAAAGTGACTTTTTTTGACCTGAAAGCAAAACCAATTTGTTGAGAAGGGGGTTCCTGTTTCAGGAGCCAGTGGAAGTATATCTAGAGGGGGAAACTGAAAATTGAGGAAAAGCTGAGTGCAGGGCCTGTCAGGAATTAGGTTTTTCCACAGATAATTTTGCTTCTGTACCACAACTAATCATGCAAAGAAGTGAATTAAGTATAGCATGAGGGAATTAAGTGGGATATGAGGAAGAACTACCTTCTAGTAGTTGCTACTAGATGGACTACTGGAAGGAGGAGAGCTTTTTGTTCATGGATATTTGCCCTAAAAACATCATAAGTCTTTACCAGCTTTGAGTTCATCTTTCCTATTTCCACATGCATTTGACATTTCCTTTTGGGGTTTTGTATGCATTTTTTTTGCCCTAGAGAAATACTACAGAGATTCCTGATGGTTTTAGATTATAGCCTTGGGAAAAATCTTAATTTTAAATTTTCTGGTGGATGTACTGCGAAGAGAAGTGTCAAGCAAATGTCACTGTGTCTATAAACTGACCATATAGGAAGTCTGATCTGCCTCTTTCCACTGTCTCTGATCCCAACATCAAAACAACAGTGAGCATTTCATCTGCCAACATAATCCATCTTCCGTTCTGTCCTAGCAACACCTGGAACTGTTGTAGTGCTCTCTGAAATGTGAAAACCTCATCCCATTCGTTCAGGTATTGGCGACACAGAAAAGTGGTGGCAACAAGTCGTTACTTGATATGCCCTCAAGATTCACTATCTCCCTTGTCCACAACTAACACAGGCACACCAGAGAAGGGAGACTGCCCACAGGAAGCATGGAAACATTTGTGTTACACACACACATGCACACGCGCGCGCGCGCGCACACACACACACACACACACACAGTGTGCACACAGTAAGTACTCCAACAAGATTTTTTAATAAATGCAGAGAATCTGGGATGAATGAAAGCTCAAGGAGAAACAACATTTTAAAAAAATAGCTTAAAAAACCCATAAGGCCACTGATGGCTGCCTTCTAAGACAAACAAAATCCTGCCTTCCTTGGTATAGCTTAGAACCTTGAAAAGAGCCATTTTGGGGCACCTGGGTGGTTCAGTCGGTTTAGCGTCCGACTTCGGCTCAGGTCATGATCTCACAGTTTGTGGGTTCGAGCCCCGCGTGGGGCTCTGTGCTGACAGCTAGCTCAGAGCCTGGAGCCTGTTTCGGATTTTGTGTCTCCCTCTCTCTCTGACCCTCCCCTGTTCACACTGCCTCTCTTTCTCTCAGAAATAAAAAACATTAAAAACTTAAAAAAAAAAAAAAAAGAACCATATTGCCTGGGGTTGAATCTTAGCTCTGCCATGAGCTGACATGAGCTATTTCATCTGATTCTCAGTTTCCTCATTTATAAAATGGGGGTAATGAAAGTACTAACTTTTTAGGGGTATTATTATTCCTAATGTCTGTGAAGCTCTCAGAACAATCACTAAGTAGTCATGTACTAAGTAGTCAATTCTATAAACAACTATGTTAAATAAAACATATAACTAAAACAAAAACAAAAAAGTCACAAGAAAGAGAAAGGTATCCCCTATCATCCTGAAGCTGGCCTGGTACAGACAGATCTTGGTGTTCCCCTGCTGAACATAAGCAATCTTGCAAAACAGCAATATCAAACAAGGCCATTCTTGACCTTGGTGACTAAGATGGATCAAGACAAAAACAAGACTATCCCATAATCATATCTGAACACAGATAAAATGTGAACATTATCCAAACTTCTAAATTCCAAATATCCTCCTCTCCTAGCTAATATGAATTATTGCTTGTTGTTTTTTATACATTACAGTTTTATCCTGTGTCATATCCTTCTAGGTAAGATGTATTAAGAAGCTCAGTCAAAATTACCCCTGCTTCTTCATAGTATCCAATTTAGAGCAAAACCTCTTTTCCTTTGAAACTTCCCCCCCAAATCACCTACCAGTAGCTCAATTCCTAGAAGGGTTTTCTAACACTCATTTACTGAGACACCCTCACAGTTCTCCATGCTGTATGCTCTCCCTCCCTGCAGTGGAAAATAAATCCAATTTGTCAGCTACAAGTGTATTCCCAGCAAACTCTGGCTGGAGGGCATCAACAACCACCTTCTGTGGAAAACTGACTTCAGGAGAGACAAGGAACCCTGTATGTCAGATTCTGAAATGTCATTTCTACACAAATTACTTTAGTAATTGTTTTTTTCCAACTATGTTTAAAGTGTTGCCCTAGAAAGATCACTGTACTGGGGCAAAAGAAGAAATCAACACTTATTGAGCACATGCTAATTGAAAGACCTTGGATGAGATTGTTAATCCAAATTATTTTACTTAATCCTCGGGATAACCCTGGGCAGTGGATATTTGTTAATTACATTTTATAGACGAGAAGTCTGAGTGTCAGAGAAGCCAAATAATTTGTTCAAAGTAATGAAGATCTGATAAATGAAGTAAATCTTACAGTCAAGCTTTAGTAAATCAAAGCTAAATTCCATCAGATCTCTAGGAGTAGCAGAGCAGAATATGTGCACACTTTCATAGCAATGCTACTGGAGGAATTCAAAGATACATGAGCATGTCCCCTGGCCCTGAAGAAGGGATGGAAATGGAGGATAAAGATAGAAGTGGGATAAAGGATAAAGTGGGATAAAGGCTCCTTCCCTGCCTTCTTTCCCCTTCCTGTGAAAATTATGTTTTTCTTGATTGGTTGAGAAAGTCCACATAAGAACCACAGCCTTACATTGTTTTCCATGCAAGACTTCTTTAGGTTCCATAACAATTGAGAAATCAGAGCATGTGAATCCCTTAAGAGAGCTGAAGTGCCAGGAGAGCACATTCCACATTTACTCCCCATGCGACACCCAGGCCAAGGGTTTTCAACACACAGTCCAGAGGTGCAGCCACTTCTAAGCTTTGCACACTCAACTATAATCCTTGTCTATATTGAAGATGCTCTCATCAATACTTCTCAGCAGTGCCTGGAATGGATATGCTGCACAGAATTCCAACCATCTGTCTGCCCCCAGAGACAGAAAGATGGTCTATTTTCAAGTCCTTTTCCAATTTTTTGACCACAGTCCCCTCTGAACAGTCAATTTGTGACCAGCCAAATCAGCCCACAATGCCCCAGATCTTTTAAAGTTCAGCTTAGTGCAAAAGAGTTCCACTTTTAGAGTCAAAGAGCTTATATCTAAATCTTTCACTGCTATATGGCCTTCAACAAATTAGGTAACAAATCTCTGCATCTCCCATTCTGTAAATGGGTGGAAATAGTGCCTACCTATATATATTGGAAGGTTTTTTTGTTGTCCTTACTGTCATTTATTCAACATTCTTCCAATAACAGTCCCTCTCCTTCCTTTGGGGAGCTACCCCTTCCTACTCAGTCCATGTGGCTCTTTAGGCTTTAGGGATGGACGTGTAATCCAAACCTGGCTAATTAGTCAAAGACTGGGCCAGGGATCATTGTGTGATCTAATATAAGCCAATAAGAGTCTGCTTCAGGACCTTTGCTAGAATACTATGAAAGGTATCTTTTTTCCCATGGGCTGTAAGGTTAAAGCTGCTAGTAGCCATCTTTGGGAGAGCTAATTGAATAAAGATAATAAAAAAAAAGCAACACTGAGACTTGGAGAAAAACAGATTCTTAAGAACATTGAATACAGGGATCCAGCCATGCTTGAAACATCCTCTGGTCTTTTCAGTTATATGAGCCAGTGCATTCTTTTTTTTTTTTTTTTTTCCTTAAGCATATTAGAGTGCTAATACACTGTCTCTTAAGGTGGCTGTGCAGAGTAAATGAGATAATCTATGTAAAATACTTAACATAGTACATTTATGGTACATGGCAAGAGCTCAATAAATAGTTGAAAGCAAGCCAGCCCATTTTTAGATCCCGGTGAGTGCAAAATTTTCTGGAAGACACACTCCCTTCTGCAGGCCATGCCTACCATAAAATCTTCAGCACTTGGTAAATATCAAAATGCATAATCATCCTTTTCTTCTTTGAGTGGCTTCTGATCTCTGAAAATCAGAATTTAGCTATGTACTATTCTTCCCAATGCTCTACCTACTTGTTATGTTGACTATTTCTTCTGACTGTTCTCTTCTAATTTTCTTGCCAACAAGGGGCAATGGGCTAAAGGCAACATTTTCCCCATTTCTGTTCCAATGATAATGCCTAAATCTATCCCCCAAGTTAGGTCACCTCTTCTCATTCAACTTGCTACACAGTTTAATTTGACAGTCACAAAAATGGAAAGGAAATTGGACTGACCAAGTGTTTCTGAGCATTTGTAGGAAGCTGGATCAACCTCAGAGGCAGGAACAATGAATGCAAAATGAAAATCCAGGGTCTTTTATTCAAATATTATTAAGAATGTCAAGGCAACAATAGCAAAGAATTAAACCAAACACAAGGCCCATCTAAAAATGGGGTCTTCTGCAGCTGTACTGGTCACATGTCTATATAGCTGGCCCTGCCCAGAATAAAAGGATTCACTAAGGTAGAAAGAATAACAAGAGGCACAATACAAATTCCCATCTCTACATCCTGTTTTTGAATGTTTGGGAACATACTCATCTTGGCTCAAAGAGATAGCTTTAATGGTGGACTTCAGGCACCATGATAGTCCAGGAAGACAAATGTTTTAGGCCTCAGCAGGTGAACTTCCATATCTACAATGAAAGCTGGATTCTCAGTGTGTTCAGTGTCCAGAACCCATTTTCTGCTATGGGTCACAACTAATATCTCCCTTCACAAGAAGAAAACTGTTGATATACAAAAAGGAAAGAAAGAATATGGCTATGGTAGAATATGGCAAATCATTATTTCTATTATGAACTTAAAGAAATAGAGGTGTAGACTTTAGCCTATGAAAAAAAAACTTTAGTAGCATGGACTTCAATTTTAAGGGGGGAGGAGTTTCACTAATTAGGGGAAGTGAGGCCAGTGGAAGGAAGCATTGATTTTATTCCTTCCAAGTACAGTGTCCAACCTGTTAACCTATTCTTTAAACCACTGTCCTATGCAAATCTTTAGTGAATCTGTGACTGGCTTTGGATTATTTTGGAACTAAGTAGATGTTAGTAAAGCTTGAGGGAACTCGAAGTATGTTTTCTTCAGGATTGCCCCATTTAGAACTCTTAATTTGTCCCTTTTTATTTACACTTGAAGAATGGATTTGCCAAACAAAAGCAAATTTACAATTCATCCCCTGCCTAAAGTCTTTAAATAGTATATAAAAGATGAGGTTAGATTCAAATTTAGAATCATAGAAAAGTGTTACATTGAAAATTAACATTTAACAGTGGTTTCATTTAATGGCTCCAGAAACTGGGTTTCCTACTCTGATGTGACAGAACCATGGGGAAAGCTTTTAGGAAACTACAGTTTGCCTCAATCATCTCCCAGGAACTTTTCAGTCGTTGGATTATAGCTGGGGAGTCAGTATTTCTATAAAACTGATTGCTTTTAATTTAATAAACATTACAAATAAATATACAGGCAAAAACACTGTAAGTGAAAAAGCCAAGCACAAAGTAGGAATTGATCTTTGTAAGTCACAGGCTGACCTGGGGCTGAGAGCCAGTAGTAAGAGCATCATCATATAAGACCTTCCACTCAGGGACAGGCACACAACACACAGGCCCACACAACCAGCCAGAACTGTGGCTGCAGGACATATATTTATTTATTATAAAGGAAGATTTTGTGTCAAGGTTCTGACCATGGCTTATCATCAAACTTGCCATGGCATATCCCTCATTCCTCCCACCAAAGGACAGTGGGGCTCTCATCTGTCTCCTCCCTTTTCCCCAACTAACTGGGGAAAATCCTGGAAGGCCTGAGTAGCCCTTGGAAAGGAAGCCACTTCATGAAACCTCATCATTTCAGGAGTCCCTTTTTGGGCTGAAGCAGTTCCCACTGCATTGCTGGAGGATCTGGAAGCACAGCATATCCAAGGTCCACAGACACAAACCAGAGATTTCCTTCATTTTTTAAATGAATATAATTTATTGTCAAATTGGCTTACATACAACACCCAGTGCTCATCCTAACAACTGCCCTCCTCCATGCCCATCACCCACTTTCCCCTCCCCCCCATCCACCTTAAGTTTATTCTCTGTATTTAAGAGTCTCTTATGGTTTGCCTCCTTCACACTCTGTTTGTAAATATCTTTTCCCCTTCCCTTCTCCCATGGTGTTCTGTTCAGTTTCTAAAGATCCACATATGAGTGAAAACATATGATACCTGTCCTTCTCAGACTGACTTATTTCACTCAGCATAATACCTTCCAGTTCCATCCATGTTGCTGTAAATGGCAGGATTTCATTCTTTCTCATTGCCATGTAGTATTCCATTGAATATATATTATAGCAGCACTTTCAATAGCCAAATTATGGAGATTTCATTCTTTTATGTTGTGGCCTGTAGGTCTTGATGTAGTATGTTCCCCCAATTACCCTCTTTTCCTTTTTAGTATTTTATTTGGCTCCTTTCCCTTCTGTGAGAACAGTTGGTTCTCATAATCCCCAAGCAGCTTGTAGCTGGTTTGTTACTGTCACTCCCCATGGTTCCAGCAGGCATATTTGTATCGACATCCCCTTCACATAGCTGTCAACTTGATTCTCTGGTCTGTAGGCCTGAGCAGCCACTGTTCAGGATTTGGTTTCCCCTTTTGCTGCTGAAATTGCATCTTTATCACTGCCTGCTCTGAGTACTAGGATGATTCCTCTGCTTTAGCAGAACATTAAAATCAATTCCAAGTGCATCCTAAAAAGGTGAAGTTCTTGCATATGCTAATAAAGAATGGCTCCAAACAAAGTGGCCTGGATCAGCCTTGTAAGGGTGAAAATGGCAACAGGCCCACCTCCAAAATGCTGTAATATTACATGCA
This sequence comes from Hyaena hyaena, assembly GCF_003009895.1. NCBI lineage: Eukaryota > Metazoa > Chordata > Mammalia > Carnivora > Hyaenidae > Hyaena > Hyaena hyaena. The sequence goes on along the minus strand of NW_024082612.1, from coordinate 111,951 downwards.
CGCCCTTCTGGTCTCTGACTTGGAACCCTACAAACCACCATCTTGAGAAGATCAAAGGAAATATTTTCCACTTCTAGAGCATGCCAGATCCTAGAGGTGCTGCCACACAAAATAAACTCTCCTCCAAGTGACTGAAAATGCTATTTCCCCTCAATTGTGGGGAAGCATAAATAAATGGGACAGCGTGAGATGGAGAAACCAGAAGAAGGAGAATTTGATACATTAAACACACGGGAAGCAGCTGTAGTAGCCACAGCCACAGGGCTGGCAAAAGAACAGAAATCAAAAGAAAAGCACATTTACATTGAGCACATATGTGAGGCACATTTCAAGATTTTTCCAAGAGATTTATACACAACTTACTGTATCTTAAAGACACTGGAAAGCACATCCATGTTCTTTCTAGGTTGATGCAGCTGATAAAACATGCAGATGACACTTGATAATTCTACACTTAGTAGCTCTTCTATTATAAAAAATTTACAATTGAGTACACCTGTTAACAAGTGGTCTGTGTACAGGTGTGAATTCAAAAACTGTTCTCTGCAGTAAGTACATGAAGTGAGCAAAAGCATTTAGAAGCTTTTATGACAATTCTATACTGCTACATCATTTTTATTTTGCAAATGTATTAGTCAAATGAATTAATTTTTCAAGTGAATTTTTAAAAACTGGCTTTTCCTCACATATGTTTTGAGAAGTACTGGCATACCACCGAATTTAATCACCTAGATTTAATTGTTTTTAACAAAGTGGCAGAAATACAAAGTAACTCATATTGAAATACTGTTTGAAGGGGATGTAAAATTATGCAGCTAAATTTTGCTTTTAAGTTATTTCTTGAGCTAGTTTCTCAGTCTCTTTAACTTTTCATTGCCTTGAAAGTAGTGTGACCAAAAAGTAATGGATCAATTTTTGCATATTTCCACTTCCTAACACATGGATATTCCAAAAAGCTTGTATTTACACTCGGCTTGTAAAGATGCAAGGGAGGTAAGTATTCTCATTCCTGTTACCCTCTTTTCTAACTCAATTCTATATCCTCTGATATTTTTTAACAAGTCAGTTCTTTAAAGATATCTTCATTATATTGCAGTGCCTAATTTAAAACTTATTACATGACAGGTAAGGCTGTTAACTCTCCTTAAAGCCACCCTGTCCTCACATTTTATGACGGAAATATTTAAGGTAGTTTAATGTGTTTTCAAAAGTTTTTAAATATATAAAGAAAATAATAAGATATGATTTCCCTTCCTCATCTAGGAACTCAACTCAACCTTGTGAAACAGAAGGTGGTATAACTTTTCATTGTGGAGGCTTTTTGAACTTATAAGAAGAATTTATGTAGAGCAACTTCATGTGGCTGTTATTAATGTCAGCTTAAGATTCTGGCAAAAAGAGGGAAAAACAAAGGAAGTGTCACCCACTCACATCACCAAACTTAAAAAGCTGGAAAACTTTATCCATAGTTACTTTGTATCAAATTGCATTGGCAGTTGGACAAAGAGTCATTTGTGCTTCAGTGAAAATTTTGTTTGAACATATATTGTTTCCTAGATGTTTTGCTAAGGTCTTTTAATGTCTAATTCCCACAACCTCTTTGTTAGGGATTGAGAAGCAGTGAACACCGTGAGTTAAGAATCATTTGTTTTCCCTGGACTTGGAGGGGGGAAAAAAGGCCACACACACAAAACTATTGAGCTACTCTTTTTTTTTTTTTTCTCCTGTAACCCGTCCAAACATTCTATTATGAAGTTGAAACATTTCAGTTACTGTAATTTTTTCCTAAAGGTTCTGGTTCCCACACTGAAATTCTGTCTCCAAAGTCAGATTCAGAATCCAATTCCCAAAATCTGTTCCAAAACACATTCATGGCCTAACCTTTGAGAAAGAGAATTTTAAGCTCCACTTGCCTCTTTTCAGAATGAGTAAAAGCATTTTAAAAAGCAACAAAAATGTGAAATCTGCTGATGAAGTGTTTTTGAAGTGTCCTGGCCACATCTGTAGGAATGGTCAAATATTATCTACCTCATTTTACTTTTTAAGTGGCAAACAACTAAACTTAGCACAAATATAGGCAAATGGCTGCTTCCAAAAAATAAATAAATAAATAAAAGCTCATTATATGCACACAAAGAAATGGGTATTAAATCCTGGGGTGTTAGGCCCCCAAAAAATGAGTGGGAGAAAGTGAGTAGAACGAGGGGGTAGAATTGAGGTGATCTTAGGGGTAAAATGCCATCTGGAAGTAATAAGAACTCTATGAGAATCTAACAATTAAACAGAAAGTACATGACTCTTAGAATTAGCTACTAACCCTTTCCATACATGTGGAGAACTTGTTTAACAGTGTTCTGGTGAGTCAGAGATTTAAAAGAATCAAAATAAAAAGTAATCAAACACAGTACAGATTTTTTTTTTCACAAATAGTTTATAGTCTAGTTGGTTTCCATATAACACCCAGTACTCATCACAAATGCCCCCTCCGTGCCCATCTTCCCCCCCCCCACATCCATCAGTCCTCAGTTTTTTCTCAGCATTCAAGAGTCTCTCATGGTTTGCCTCTCTCCCTTTCCCCCACCATTTCTCCCCTTCTTCTCCCCCATGGTCGTCCATTAAGTTCCTCCTAATCCTCCTATACGTGCAAACATATGATATTTGTCCTTCTCTGCCTGACTTATTTCGCTCAGCATAACACCCGCAAGGTCCATCCATGTTGCTACACACGGCCAGATTTCATTGTTTCTCATTGCCATGTAGTATTCCATGGTATAGATAAACCACATCTTCTTGATCAATTCTTCCGTTGATGGACACTTAGGCTCTTTCCATGTTTTGACTATTGTTGAGAGTGCTGCTATGAACATTGGGGTATGTGTGCTCTTATGCATCAGTATTTCTATATGCCTTGGGTCGATTCCTAGCAGTGCTATTGCTGGCTCATAGGGGAGTTCTATTGCTAATTGTTTGAGAAACCTCCACACTGTTTTCCAGAGGGGCTGTACCAGTTTACCTTCCCACCAACAGTGTAGGAGGGTGCCCGTTTCTCCACATCATCGCCAGCATCTCGAGTTCTCTGATTTGCTCATTTTAGCCACTCTGACTGGCGAGAGGTGGTATCTCAGTGTGGTTTTGATTTGTATTTCCCTGATGAGGAGGGATGCTGAGCATCATTTCATGTGTCTGTTAGCCATCTGGATGTCCTCTTTGGAGAAGTGTCTGTTCATATCTTCTGCCCATTTCTTTACTGGGTTGTTTGTTTTTCGGGTATGGAGTTTGGTGAGTTCCTTATAGATTTTGGATATCAACCCTTTATCTGATATGTCATTTTAACTATCTTTTCCCATTCCATTGGTTGCCTATTAGTTTTGTGGATTGTTTCCTTTGCCGTGCAGAGGCTTTATATCTTGATGAGGTCCCAATCATTTATTTTGGCTCTTGATTCCCTTGCTGGGGGATGTGTCAAGTAAGAGGTTGTTGCGGTGGAGGTCAAGGAGGTTGTTTCCTGCTTTCTCCTCTAGGATTTTGATGGTTTCCTGCCTCACATTCAGGTCCTTGATCCATTTTGAGTTTATTTTTGTGTATCGTGTGAGAAATTAATCTAGTTTCATTTTCTGCATGTTGCTGTCCAGTTCTCCCAACATCATCTGTTAAAGAGGTTGTCTTTTTTCCATTGGATATTCTTTCCTGCCTGGTCAAAGATTAGTTGGCTGTATACTTTTGGGTCCAGCTCTGAGTTCTCAATTCTGTTCCATTGGTCTAAGTGCCTGTTTTTGTGCCAATACCATACTGTCTTGATGGTGACAGCTTTGTAGTAGAGGCTAAAGTCTGGGATGGTGATACCTCCCGTTTCGGTTTTATTTTTCAGTATTACTTTGGCTATTTGGGGTCTTTTGTGGTTCCATACAAATTTTAAGATAGTTTGTTCTAGTTTTGAGAAGGATGGTGGTGCAATTTTGATTGGAATTGCATTGAATGTGTAGATTGCTTTGGGTAGTAATGACATTTTAACTATATTTATTCTTCCAGTCCATGAGCATGGAATGTTTTTCCTTTTCTTTGTGTCTTCTTCAATTTCCTTCATAAGTTTTCTATAGTTTTCATCATATAGATCTCTTGTATCCTTGGATAGGTTTATTGCTAGGTATTTTATGGTTTTTGTGCAATTGTGAATGGGGTCAGCTTCTTGATTTCTCTTTCTGTTTCTTCATTGTTGTGTATAAAAATGCAACCGATTTCTATACGTTGGTTTTGTACCCTGCAACTTAGCTGAATTCTTGAATCAGTTCCAGTAGGCTTCTGGTGGAGTCTGTTGGGTTTTTTTATGTAGAGTATCATGTCATCTGCGAAAAGTGAAAGTTTGACTTCCTCTTTGTCAATTCTGAGGCCTTTGATTTCCTTTTGTTGTTTGATGGCTGATGCTAGGACTTCCAGCACTATGTTAAACAGCAGTGGTGAGAGTGGACATCCCTGTCGTGTTCCTGATCTCAGGGGGAAAGCTCTCAGTTTTTCCCCGTTGAGGATGATGTTAGCTGAAGGCTTCTTATAGATGGCTTTGATGATGTTTAAGTAGGTTCCTTCTATCCCAACTTTCTCTAGAGTCTTTATTAAGAAGCGATGCTGTATTTTGTCAAATGTTTTTTCTGCATCTATCGACAGGATCATATG
>NW_024082612.1:60763-106726 GCF_003009895.1 Hyaena hyaena | reverse complement strand
GCCCTCTCTTTTCTTTTTGAGAAGCCTGGTTAGAGGTTTGTCAATTTTGTTTAGTTTTTCAAAAACCAACTCTTGGTTTCATTGATCTGTTCAATTGTTTCTTTGGTCTCTATGTTGTTTATTTCTGATCTGATTTTTACTATTTCTCTTCTTCTACTGGGATTAGGGCGTTCTTGTTGTTCTGCCTCTAGTTCCTTTAGGTGAGTTGTTAGATTTTGGACTTGCCCTTTTTCTAATTTCTTGAAAGGGGACTGGAGTGCAATATACTTTCCTTTAGGACTGCTTTTGCCGCATCCCGTAGAGTTTTCATTGTTGTATTTTCATTTTCATTTGTTTCTATATATTTTTAAATTTCATCTCTAGTTGCCTGATTGCCCATTCATTATTTAGTAGGGTGTTCTTTAACCTCCATGTTTTTGGCGGTTTTCCAGACTTCTTCCTTTGATTGATTTCAAGTTTCAAAGCATTACAATCTGAGAGTGTGCATGGTATGATCTCAATTCTTTTATATTTATTGAGGGCTGCTTTACGTCCCAGTATGTGATCTATCTTGGAGAATGTGCCATGCGCACTTGAGAAGAAAGTGAATTCCCTGGCCTCAGTATGTAGAGTTCTAAATATATCTGTCAGATCCATGTGGTCCAATGTGTCTTTCAAGTCCATTATTTCTTTAGTGATTTTCTGTCTGGTTGACCTATCCATTGCTGTAAGCGGAGTATTAAAGTCCCCTGCTATTAGCACATTCTTATCTATAAGCTTGTTTCTGTTTGTGATTAATTGTTTTAGATATTTAGGTGCTCCCATATTCGGTGCATAGACATTTATGATTGTTAGTTCTCCCTGGTGGATTGACCCTGTAATTATTATTATAATGCCCTTCTTCATCTCTTGTTATTGTCTTTAATTTAAAGTCCAGTTTGTCTGATATAAGTATAGCTATTCCAGCTTTCTTTTGATTTCCAGTAGCATGATATATATTTTTATCAATCCCCTTACTTTTACTCTGAAGGTATCTTCCAGTCTAAAATGAGTTTCTTGTAGACAGCATATAGATGGATTTTGTTTTTTTTAATCCATTCTGCTACCCTGTGTCTTTTGACTTGAGCATTCAGTCCATTTACATTCAGTGTTATTATTGAAATATGTGGGTGTACAGTCTTTGTGTCCTTTGTGGGGTTCATGTTTGTGGTGGTGTCTCTGGTATCTTTGTTCCTTGCAACCTTTCCTTCAGAGAATCCCCCTCAGGATTTCTTGTACGGCTGGCTTAGTGGTGACAAATTCTTTCAATTTCTGTTTATTTGGAAAGATTTTTTATCTCTCCTTCTATTTTGAATGACGGCCTTGCTGGGTAGAGGATTCTTGGCTGCATATTTTTTCTGTTCATCACATTGACGATCTCCTGCCATTCCTTTCTGGCCTGCCAAGTTTCAGTAGATAGGTCTGTCACCACTCTGATAGGTTTCCCTTTTTATGTTAGGGCCCTTTTCTCTCTTGCTGCATTCAAAATTTTCTCTTTGTCCTTATATTTTGCCTTTTTTACTATGATATGCCGTGCAGAAGATCGATTCAAGTTACGTCTGAGGGGAGTCTTCTGAGTCTCTTGTTTCAACATTTACTTTGTTCCCCAGGTCGGGGAAGTTCTCTGCTATAATTTGTTCCAGGACTCCTTCAGCACATTTCCCCCTCTCTTCCTCTTCTGGGATTCCTATGATACGGATATTGTAGCGTTTGACCGTGTCGCTGAGCTCTCGAACTCTTTCATTTTCCTGAATCAGTGTGTCTCTTTTTTTTTTTTTTTTAGCTTTTTGTTTTTCTATAATGGTGTCTCCTAAATCACTTATTCTCCTTTCTGCCTCTTCAATCCGTGCATTGGAGGCCTCTAATTTATTATGTATCTCATTTATCGCATTTTTAAATTCATAATGCCTGTTTTTATTCTCCATTTTGTCTGTAGCCATAGTTTCTTTGATGTCCCCTATGCTTTTTCTAACCCAGCTATTAATTTTATGATTATTAATCTAAAATCTTGTTCAGTTATGCTGCTTACATGTGTTTTGAGCAGTTCATTAGCCTTCATTTCTTCTTGGAATTTCTTTGGAGGAGAGCTTTTTAGTTTCATCATTTTAGTTAGCTTTCTGGCTCTTGTTAGTTTTAAAGACTTGTTATGCTCTCTGCACCTGAAACACAGTACAGATTTCTGTACGAAGTATGAGACCCTATACCTTCACCTTCAGGAAAGTGTTCAGACTTTAACCCTGTCAGTCTAGGGACAAGCCACTGAACTGGAGGTTATAAGTCTCATGACTAATGTTCTGGCACAAAAAGTGGGCTTCCCCTGCTGATGCAAAAGGCAGATGAACACAGTGATAATCCCTGATGGGCAAAAAAAATACTAGGCAGTGTAAAGAATAACCAGTTAGTAATAATAGTAGCTACTATTAATTCACTGCTCACTATGTGCCAGGTGCTATGTTGGGTGATTTATATAAGGCCTCAATCTACCATTTCAACTTCCTGAGATCTAAGGACAAGATCTCAATGCACATTTGTCAAACTACAAATTCCAAGCTCTCATTTATCTTTAGATTACCTGAAAGTTATCTGAATGGTTGTTGGTGATGAGGAAATGAGGGTGAATTGCCTGGAGCAGGATTATAAGAGAAAATATAGTCATGGCCTCTGGTGTTGACTAGAATTCTATAATATTGAATAAATATCAGCTTATTATCAAAATGTGGTTAAATGCACAATGTATATTTGAATATATATATTGTATAGTTAATAAGTACTCAAGAAAAGGACAAATCTTGAGTGACTTTAATAATGTATATCAAGATTTGCATAGGCAAATTCCCTTGGACACAGTTATCGAAGGAGACCCTATTTATTACATTGTCCAATGTCTTTTGGGAGGTCTACTTTTGGAATTATTTTCCAAATATTATTACATTTTTTCTAGTTTTACTGAAATATAGTTGACGTATATCACTCATTAAATTCAGGTATATGATATAATGGCTTAACCTACATATATGTGAAATGATTACCACAACAATTTTGGTTAGCATCCAACATCTCATATAGATACAATAAAATGAAAAAGAAATAAGGAAAAAAATTTCCTTGCAATGAGAACTCCTAGGATTTATTCTCTTAACAACATGTATTTATATCACACAGCAGTATTAACTATAGTCTTTATGTTATACCATACATTCCAAGTACTTAGTTAATCTTATAACTGAAGGTTTGTACTTTTTAACTACCTTCTCGAGTTTCCCTTCCACCCACCCTCCAGGTCTGGTAACCTAGAGGTTCCCAAATATAATCTGTTTTTGTTTGTTTTAATTAGATCCACACATAAGTGATATCATGCAGTATTTGTCTTTCTTTGTCTGGCTTATTTCACTTAACTCTTGGATTCATAGTGCCCTTAAGATTAATCTCGTGTTGTTGTGAATGACAGAATTTTCTTGTTTTTTTTCTATGGCTAAATAATAATCCTGTGTGTGTCTGTGTGTGTGTGTGTGTGTGTGTGTGTGTATCTTCTTTATCTATTCATCCATCTATGGGCACTTATGTTGTTCCAATGTCTTGACTATAGTCAGTAATGCTGTTATAAACCTGGGAATGCAGATAACATCTTGTGTTATTGTTTTCATTTCATTTGGATATATTCCCAGAAAAGGAACTGTTGGGTCATATTCATATTCTATTCTATTCTTAATTTTTTGAGGATCCTCTGTATTGTTTTCCATAGTGGTTGTACCAGTTCACAATCCTACTAACAGTGCAAACTGGTTCCCCTTTCTCCACATCCTTGCAAGCATTGGTTTCTCTTGTTTTTTTCCGTAGGTATTATCATTATTATTGTTATTATTATATAATTGACATATGATATAGGATATACCTTATCTGTCCTATCTCTAACATACCTCAGAGATATTGTGGCTAAGTTCCAGACCACTGCAATAAAGTAAATATCAAAATAAAGTGAGTTGGGGGCACGTGGGTGGCTCAGTCAGTTAAGTATCTGACTCTTGATTTCGACTCTGGTCATTATTTCACGTTCATGAGATCGAGTCCTGCACCCAGATCTGTGCTGAATGTGGAGCCCACTTGGGATTCCTTTTCTCCCTCTTTCTCTGCCCCTCCCCCACTCTTGCTCTTTCTCTCTCAAAATAAGTAAATAAGTTCTTTATTGCTAAAAAATGTCAACCATCATCTGGGCTTTCAGTAAGCCCTAATTTTGTTGGTGGAGGGTCTTGCCTCCGTGTTGATGGCTACTGACTGATCAGGGTAGTGGTTGCTGAAGGTTGGGGTGGCTGTGGAAATTTATTAAAATAAGACAGTGAAGTTTGCCACATCAACTGAATCTTTTTTTCACAAATAATTTTTCTATAGCATGTGATGTTCAATAGCACTATACCCACTGTAGGACTTCTTCCAAAATTGGAGTCAGTCCTCTCAAACCCTGCTGCTACTTTATCAACTAAGTGTATGTAATACCATAAATCCTTTGTTGTCATTTCAATCATCTTCTCAGCGTCACCCTCAGGAGTAGATTCCATCTCAAGAAAACACTTTCTTTGCTCATCTATCGGAAGCAACTCCTCATCCACTGAAGTTTTAAGATTGCATGTGATTGCAGCAATTCAGTCACATCTGCAGGCTCCACTTCTAATTCTAGTTCTCTTGCTATTTCCACTGCATCTCCAGTCACACAATATTTATTAAGTTCGTTGTCTTTTATAGACATAGTTCATGGCACTCAAAACAATTGCAGTAGTAACATCAAAAATCACTGATCACAGATCACCATAACAAATACAATAATAATGAAAATATTTGAAACCTGCGAGAATTACCAAAATGTGACATAGAAACACAAAGTGAGCAAATGCTGCTGGAAAAATGGCACCAAAAGACTTGCTTGACCCAAGGTTGCCACAGTCTTCAATTTGTTAAACACACACACACACACACACACACACACACACAAACAGGCAATAGTATCTATGATGTGCAATAGAGCAAAGTGCAATAAAACTAGGTATGCATGTAATATATTAGTTTTGAGTGTACAATAGTGGTTTGACATTTGTATATACTGTGAAGTGATCACCACAGTAAATCTAGTTACCTCTTGCTGTCATACAAAGTAAATTCAGTATTATTAATTATATTCCCCATGCTGTACATTAAATCCCTATGACTTATTTATGTTATAACTGGAAGTTTGTAATTCTTGATCCTCTTCAACCATTTTATATTTCACTCAACACCTCTTCTTTATGGCAATCACCAATCTGTTTTTTGTATCTATGAGTCTGGATTTTGTTTTGTTTTGTTTGTATGCTTTATATTTTTGATTTTACATGTAGGTGAAATCATATAATATTTTTCTTTCTCTATGCTGAATTACTTAGCATAAATCCTCAAGATCTAAACAAGTTGTTGCAAATGGAAATATTTCATTCTTTTTTATGGCTGAGTAGTATTCCACTGAATACATACACTGCATCTTCTTTATCCATTCATAAAGTGTCTTCAGTAGACACTCTGGGTGCTTCCATATCTTGGTTATTGTAATTAATGCTACAATCAACACAGGGGTGAATGCACCTTTTCAGATGAGTGTTTGTATTTTCTTCAAATAGATACCCAGTAGTGGAATTGCTAGACCACATGGTAAAATTTTTAATTTTTAAGGAACCTCCAAATGGTGTGCCATAGTGGCTGCATCAATTTACATTTCCACCAAAAGCACAGGAGGATTCCCTTTTCTCCATATCTTAACCAACGCTTTTTTGATAATAGCCATTCTGACTGATAGCTATTTTCCTTTTTTATAGTGTCTGCCTGGTTTTGACACGAGGGTAATGCTGGCATTGTAGAATGAATTTGAAAACAGTCTTTTTCCTTTCCAATTTTTTTAAATAGTTTGAGAAAAATAAGTATATATTGTTCTTTAAGTATTTATTGTAATTCATCTGTGAAGCTTTCTGGTCCTGGATTTTAATTAGCTTTGTTTTTTTAATTATTGATTCAACTTCATTACCAATATAATCAGTCTGTTTAGATTTTCTATTTCTTCCTGATTCAATCCTGAAGTATTGTATGTTTCCAGGGATTTATCCATTTTTCTAGATTGTACAGTTTGTTGGTGCATCATTTTTTGTAGTAATCACTTATAATCCTTTGTGCTTCTGTGGTGTCAGTTTTAACTTCTTTTTCATTCCTGATTTTATTTATTACCTCTCTTTTTTTCTTGATGAGTTTGGCTGAGGGTTTGTCAATTTTATTTATCTTTTCAAAGAACCAGATCTTAAATTTGTTGATCTTTACTATTTCATTCCTTCTATTGACTTTGTGTTTTATTCGTTTTCTTTTTCTGGTTCCTTTAAGCTTAAGTTGTTCATTTCAGAGTTTTCTTATTTATTTATTTTTAATTTTTAATGTGTATTTACTTATGAGAGAGAGAGAGAGAGAGAAAAGAAGTGGCAGAGAGAGAGGGAGACACATAATCTGAAGTAGGTTCCAGGCTTTGAGCTGTCAGCACAGAGTCCAACACAAGGCTCAAACTCACGAACCTGTGAGATCATAAACTGAACCTAAGTGCCCCCAGGTGCCCCAAGATTTTTCTTATTTCTTAACGTAGACTTGTATCACTATAAATTTCCCTCTTAGAACTGCTTTTGCTGTGTCTCATAGATTTTGGAATGTTGTGTTCCCATTTTCCTCTGTCTACAGGTGTATTTTTATTTCCTATTTGATTTATTCATTGACCCATTGGTTGTTTAGTAGCATGTTGTTTAGTCTCCATGTGTTTTTGTTTTTATCCCCAGATTTTTTCTTGTAATTTATTTTTAATTTCATAACATTGTGGTTAGAAAAGAAACTTGATATGATTTCAATATTCTTAAATTTATTGTGACTTGTTTTGTGACCCAACATGTGATCTATCCTGGAGAATGGTCCATGTGCACTTAAGAAGAATGTGTATTCTACAGCTTTTGGGTGGAATTTTCTGTATATATCGATTAAGTCTATCTGGTCTAACATGTTGTTTAGGGCCAATATTTCCTTGATTTTTCTGTCTGGATGATCCATTGATGTAAGTGTGGTGTTAATATCTCCTACTATTATTATGTTGCTGTCAGTTTCTCCCTTTTGGTATGTTAATATTTTCTTTATATATTTTGGCCCTCTTGTGTTAGGTACATACATATTTATACATGTTATATCTTCTTTCTGTGTTGACCCTTTTATCGTTATGTAGTGTCCCTATTTGTTTTTTATTATAGTCTTTGTTTTTAAAGTCCTTTTAGTCTTATAGAAATCTAGCAACAATATCTTTCTTTTCTATTTGCATAGAATATCTTTCTTTATCCCTTCACTTATAGTCTGTGCGTGTCCTTCTGAAACGAATCTCTTGTAGGCAGTATATAGACAGTTTTTGTTTTGTCTCCATTCAACCACTCTGTGTCTTTTGATTGGCAAATTTAGGCCATTTAAAGTGATCAATGATAGGGGGCACCTGGGTGGCTCAGTCGGCTAAGTGTCCGAATTCAGCTCAGGTCATAATCTCACAGTTCGTGCATTTGAGTCCCACATTGGGCTCTGTGCTGACAGCTCAGAGCCTGGAACCTGCTTCAGATTCTGTGTCTCTCTCTGTCCCTCCCCAGCTTTTCCCTCTCTCTCTCTCAAAAATAAATAAACATTAAGAAAATAAACTGATCATTGATAGACATGTACTTACTGTTATTTTGTTGTTTTCTAGCTATTTTGTAGTTCCTCTCTTTCTTTCTTCTCTTTCTCTTATCCCTTGATAACTCTGTAGTGTTATGTTCAGATACTTTTCTCATTTTCTTTTGTGTAAATTTTGCTTTGTCATTTGCAAAGTTTATATATATTATCCTATGTATCTAACAGTCAATTTTAGGTTGATAGTATCTGAAATGTGAATACATTCCAAAACTCTACATTTGTATTCCCCCCACCAACATTTTATGCTCTTGATGTCACTTTTTACATCTTTTTATTTGATATATCTCTTAACTATTATAGTTTTAGTTAACTTCACTACTTTTTTCTTTTAAGTTTCATAGTAACTTAATATGTGATTAATCCACTATCTTTGCTGTATATTTACCTTTCCCAGTGAGGCTTTCTATTTTCATATATTTTCTTGTTATTTATTGGTGTATTACTTTTCAGCTTTAAAGAAGTTCCCTTAACGTTTCTTATAAAGCCAGTTTAGTAGTGATGAACTCCTTTCACTTTTGCTTATCTGGAAAATTTCTATCTCCTCCTCTTTTTTTAAAAAAATTTTTATGTTTTATTTATTTTGACTTAAAAAAATTTTTTTAATGTTTTATTTATTTCTGAGAGAGAGAGAGACAGCATGAGCAGGGGAGAGTCAGAGAGAGAAGGAGACACAGAATCTGAAGCAGGCTCCAGGCTCTGAGCTAACTGTCAGCACAGAGCCCGACGCAGGGCTTGAACTCACGAACTATGAGATTATGACCTGAGCCGAAGCCGGACGCTTAACCGACTGAGCCACCCAGGCACCCCTCTCTCCCTCAATTCTTAATGATAATCTTGCTGGGTAAAATATTCTTGGTTGGAAGTTTTTTCCTTTTGCACTTTGAATATGTTATGCAACCCTCTTCTGGCCTGCAAAGACTCCACTTATAAATCTGCTGATAGCCTTATGGATTTCCCTTATTCATAAAAATTTGTTTTTCTCTTGCAGCTTTTAAGATTCTCTCTTTAATTTTTGACATTTTAATTATAATATGTCGTGGTGTGGTTCTCTTTGGGTTCGTCTTTTTTGGAACTCTTGGGACTTCCTGAGCCTGGATGTTTGTTTTCTTCCCTAGTTAGGGAAATTTTTCGCCATTATTTCTTCAAATACATTTTCTGCACCTCTATCTCTATCTTTTTTTTGGGACTCCTGTAATGGAAATGTTACTCCACTTGACATTTTCCTGTAAGTTCCCTAAGTTGTTGTTGGTGGTGGTGGTGGTGGTTGTGGTGGTGGTTTTTTTTTTTTCTGCTCTGCCTGCATAAGTTCTATTGCTTAGTCTACCAGCTCTCTGATCAGTTCTGCTTCATCCAGCCTACTGTTGAACCCCTCTAGTGTATCTTTCAGTTCAGCTAATTTATTCTTCAGCTCTGTGACTTGAAGGAATGGATTTGTATAGGTAATAAAGCTTCTCATTCAATCTTGCTCTTGGTTGTTTTGAACCTTTGTGATTGTGATGTATTGCTATTGCTGAGATTGTGCCAAGAACTCTGGGTGTTCCAAGGGGCAGACTCTCATTTAATACCTAGCTTCAGGGTAATTGGAAGCCAGACCCTCAGGGCAGCAGGTTTAAAGTATGCAAAAATATACAGTCCTGGAGGCTACAGTCGAAATTCATGCTGGCCTCCATATCAGGACATCATGAGGTATCCCCTGGGTGACAGTTTCACAACTCTGTCCAGATGAATGTATAAACTTTCTGGGAGGTCTCATCGAGCTGTAGTCAGTCTAAGAGAGTGCACAACAATGGTGTCTCCCTGATTACATTCCCTGAAAGCACCTCCATAAGCTCTAGATGTGTGGGAAACTTGAAGTCTGCCTTCAGTTTGAAGCTCCAGGCTAATCGTCCTTTTCCTAGGTAGACTGGGGTTGTGTTTTAGTGTGTGTCTGTGCAATGCCTGGTGCAGGGCAGGGTGGCCTGTTAAAAATTATCTGATTGTTACATTCCTATAGATCTCAGGAATGTCAGCTCCCGTGGCCACCAAGGCCAGGCAGTATTAGGGCATCTTTGTGTAGATTTTGCAAACCCACTGACTTTAGCTAACTAACTGGAGAGTGCAAGGGAGGGACTTGCTGGCCATCACAGAAAGGCAGAGGGAAAATATCTTGACTGAACATATCTATGGGCTTCTAGAATGCAGCACTAGAGTGCTTTGTCTATGTAGAATGTCTATGTAGAATGCCATGACCACTCATACCAGTCCAAGTCATCCAGTGAGGGGAGTGTCACAACCACCTGTGGTTGCAGATTGTAGCTAGGGAGTGAGAGAAGGCCATAACCATGATCGCCTGCCCCAGCCAAGGAGCAGAGGAGTGCTACAATTGCCTACTCTTCCATACTTCAACAGGATAACACCATGACCTCTAACCCCTATCTAAGCAAGCAGCAGAATTGTGGGTCTGAACTTGCCAATTCATGCTACCAGGGTAGGTGAAGAGTGCAAAACTGGCATCCACCAACACCCCTTATCCAGAGTGATAATCAACTCTCCTCTGCCCTTCCAGCAAATGCTTTTAGACTAGAAACTAAAGTTCCTTCAAATTTAGTCTAAGAGCTTTCAAACAGTTTTTTTTTTAAAGTGTCTCTAGGCAAGTGAGACCACATGTAACCCCTTTAAAATGGAAATTTCAGGGGCGCCTGGGTGGCTTAGTCGGTTAAGCGTCCGACTTTCGCTTGGGTCATGATCTCGCGGTTCGTGGGTTCGAGCCCCGCGTCAGGCTCTGTGCTGGCTGCCAGCTCAGAGCCTGGAGCCTGTTTCAGTCTGTGACTCCCTCTCTCTCTGACCCTCCCCTGCTCACGCTGTCTCTCTCTCTCTCCTAGAAATAAATAAAACATTAAAAAAAATAAAAAAATAAAAAAAAATAAAATGGAAATTTCAGTTTCCTATAGTACTTTGGATCCTTTAGATATTGTCCCATTGTCTTTCTAAGCCTCACGTTTTGGGGGCTTCTTTAGTACAGACCCGGGAGTTGGGATTCTTGATGTGAGATATACTCCCTTACTCCTCTGGGAGAAGAACCAGACTTGTGATATCCCTCCCTATTTTGTATCACCAAACTAGGAGTGGGGGATTGGTGACACTGTCTCTGCCTCTCCTACATGTTTCAATGTGATCTTTTTATCCTTTGTCATAGAAAAATAGTTCATCTAGTTTTCAGGTCTTTTTTTCTGAAGGAAAAAAGCCATATGTAGCTATAGATTTGGTATGTCTGAGGGAAAAGGTGAGTTCAGAATCTTCTTAGGCTACATGGAAGTCATCTTTTGTCTTTCTGAAGATGGAAATTTTAAGACAGGAGGTGATATCTCATTGTGGTTTTGATTTGAATTTCCCTAATGACTACAGATATTGAGTGTTTTTTGTGTATCTTTTGGCCACTGATATATCTTTTTGGGAAAAATATCTATTCAGGTCTTTTGCCCTATTTTAATTGGACTGTTTTTGTTTTGCTGTTGAAGGCGATTGTTGCTATTGAATCATAGTTCATTATATATGTTGGATATTAACCCTTTATCAGATATATGTTTGCAAATATTTTCCCCATTCTCTAGGTTATTTTTTCACTTTGCTTGTCTTTCTACTGTGAAGAAACGTTTTAGTTTGATGCTAGTCTCACTTGTTTTTGGTTTTGTTACTATACTGTGCTGACACTTAAATGTATCATATCCCAAAAATCATTGCCAAGACCCGGGCCAACAAACTTTTTTTCCTATGATTCCGTCTAGGAATGTCATGGATTTAAAATTGTACACTTAAGTCTTTAGTCCATTTTGAGTTAATTTTTGTGAGTGTTGTAATATAGGGTTTCATTCTTTTACTATGAATAACCACTTTTTTAAAGCATGATTTATTAAACAAACCATCTTTTTTCCACTGAGTATTTTTGGTTCCCTTATCAAATATTAGTTGACCATATATGCTTAGGTTTACTTCTGGGCTCTAGTTCTATCCCACTGATCTACATTTATGTTTTTATCCAGGACCATACTATTTTGATTTCTGTGGCTGTCATGGTATAGCTTGAAAATAGAAACTGTGATGCCTTCCACTAAATTCTGTATTCTCAGAATTGCTGTCGCTATTTGGGGTCTTTTGTTGTTCCATTTAAAATTTTAGATTGTTTTTCTACTTCTGCAAAAAATGCCTTTGGAAAGTATGGATTGAAGGATCATACCTTGAGATCATAAAAACCATATATGGAAGACCCTATGCTAATATTATCCTCAATGGGGAAAAACTGAGAGCTTTCCTCTTAAGGTCAGGAAGACAGGGATGTCCACTCTCACCACTGTTATTCAACATAGTATTGGAAGTCCTAGCCTCAACAATCAGAAAACATAAATAAAAGGCATCCAAATTGGCCAGGAGGAGGTCAAACTTTCACTCTTTGCAGATGACATGATACTCTATATGGAAAAGCCAAAAGATTCCACCAAAAAACTACTAGAACTGATCCATGAATTCAGCAAAATAGCAAGATATAAAATCAATGCACAGTATTTGACTGCATTCCTATACACCAACAATGAAAAAAACAGAAAAAGAAATCAAGGAATCTATCCCATTTACAGTTTCACCAAAACCCATAAAATACCTAGGATTAAATCTAACCAAAAAAGGTGAAAAATCTATACACTGAAAACTAAAAAAAGCTTATGAGAGAAATTGAAGAGGACACAAAAAATGGAAAAATATTCCATGATCCTGGATAGGAAGAACAAATATTGTTAAAATGTCAATACTATGCAAAGCAATCTACATATTCAATGTAATCCCTATCAAAATAGCATCAGCATTCTTCACAGAGCTAGAACAATCCTAAAATTTGTATGGAACCAGAAAAGACCCTGAATAGCCAAAGCAATCTTGAAAAAGAAAACCAAAGCAGGAGGCATTACAATCCCAGACTTCAGGCTGTATTACAAAGCTGTCATCATCAGGACAGTATGGGACTGGCACAAGAACACAAATTCAGATCAATGGAACAGAATAGAGAACCCAGAAATTGACCCACAAACGTATGGGCAACTAATATTTGACAAAGCAGGAAAGAATATTCAATGGAATAAAAGTCTCTTCAGCAAGTGGTGCTGGGAAAAGTGGACAACGACATGCATAAAAATGAACCTGGACCTCTTTCTTACACCATACACAAAGATAAGTTCAAAATGGATCAAATATGTAAATATAAGGCAGGAAGCCATCAAAATCCTCCAGGATAAAGCAGGCAAGAACCTCTTTGACCTTCGCTGCAACAACTTCTTACTTAACATATCTCTGGAGGAAAGGGAAACAAAAGTAAAAATGGACTATTGGGACCTCATCAAAATAAAAATCTTCTACACAGTCAAGGACACAATCAGCAAAATTAAAAGGCAACTGACAGAATGGGAAAAGATATTTGCAAATGATGAATCAGATAAAGTGTTGGTATCCAAAATTTGTAAAGAACTTATCAAACTGAATACCCAAAAAACAAATAATCCTGCGAAGAAATAGGCTAAAAAGAGATGAACAGACACTTCTGCAAAGAAGACATCCAGATGGCCAACCACCTTGAAATGATGCTCAATGTCACTCATCATCAGGAAAATACAAATCAAAACCACAATGAGACACCAGCTCACACTGTAAGAATGGCTAACATTAACAACTCAGGCAACAACAGATGTTGGCGAAGATGTGGAGAAAGAGGATCTCTTTTGCACTGCTGATGGCAATGCAAACTGGTGCAGCCGCTCTGGAAAACAGTATGGAGGTTTCTCAAAAAATTGAAAATAGAACTACCCTACAACCCAGCAATTGCACTAGTAGGTATTTATCCAGGGGATACAGTTATACTGTTTTGAAGGGACACATGTATCCCAATGTTTATAGCAACACTATCAACAATAGCCAAAGTATGGAAAGAGCCCAAATGTCCATCAACAGATGAATGGATAAAGATGATGTTATATATATGTGATATATGTGATATATATATATATATATATCACAAAGAAGTGCTGAAGCCAAAGGACTCTGAACTGCAAAAGTCTGAGAGGAAAACAAAAAACGGAGTCCACTAAGAAGACTGCCTCATAAGTGCGTGATTGCTAACTGGGGAAGATAAAAACGGGTCGGGACACAGAGGCACAGAGGGGAGGGAGCCCCCTCTTTGTAGAGATAAAGAGAAGAGAAAGAGCAGCTGAAACTGCTCATAGTACTATCCCTAGAGAAGAGAAAAACCTCAGCCAGGGACGGAGAGGGATCCTATCACCCCATCTCTAACCACAGGGTGTTCGGAGAGAAAGCCTATCTCTAACTGCCAAGCTTTTTTTGGGCTGGGTGCCCTGGTCCAGAGAAACTCACTCTGGGATAGATGGTACGGAAAGGACTCAGTCGGCATCAGGAGGAACTGCTCCCCTACTGGATCGCCTGCTAGGAAGTGCCCCGGCTCGTGGGATTACATTTCAGGCGGCAACATTAATGCCCATGGAGTAAGAGCCGGAAACAGGCTGGGGGAAGGACATAGAACACGGCCCACCTTGGCTGTGCCCACAGCACAGTGAGATCAGAAGCAAAAGAGTGATTTGCAACGCGTGGTTCGAGAAGGGACTGGGGGGCCGCCATTTTTCTCCCCACAACCACCAAGGCGGGGTCTCAGGGAGCAGCCCACTGGACCCACAGGGGAGGCAAGACCTGCTCTACACCAAACCACACTCATCTGTGCTGGGTTGCTGCCCTCCCCCCCCTTTTTTTTTTTTTTTTTACCAGAGCTCGGATAGATGATACAGAAACAAACAGCCTTTCCCCAAGACCAGCATTGATGCCATGATTAACTCTAGATCAATTCTCACTATTCAGATGTATTCTCCTTTATCTTATTGTTACCTCTCCCCTCCCTTGGACCAGATATTCTGGTTGTAGGTTTGCTTAAACAGTCATATTTAATCCATTCTCTTGATGCATATTCTACACCTCTGTCATTACCTTCCTTTCTCTCTCTCTCTCTGAAATAATCAGACTATATAGTTTCTCTGGGTAATATAGTCTTCATTGTTTTGTTTTGTTTTGTTTTGTTTTTCTTTTTTCTCCTCACCTCCTGCCATATTCTCCTTTTCTCTATCTGAATTAAGCTTTTCAGTCTCTCTGCCTGGTCAATGTTCAATTTCTCTTTCTCCCCACCCCTGTCATTTCTCTCTTTGTATATGCTCTTCCATCAGCACTGCCTCCACCCTGCTTTTTATTGTAGCTGGGATTTCTGGTTTTATGCTTTTAGACTGCCCTTTCTCTTTCGTTGTTTTTGTTTTGTTTTGTTTTTCTTTCAGTTTGCCTGTTTGATTTGTTTGTGTGTTTGCGTGCTTTTGTTCCCTGTTTGTCTGTTTTCCTTTCCAGGACTACCTCAAGAAACAAGCCGAAGTACACATGATGGAGGGTCCCAAATGTCCCAAATTTATATATAGGGATATAAAATAACCAAAGTCACAACAAGACAGACCAAGGGAGACCATTGAAAGAACACTTCCTGAATGGGCAGGTGTTGAACAGTCAATGAGCCTCCGTTAATACAGTACTTGGAGGTGCAGAGCATATAACAAGCTTTTAAAACTTACAAGAGACAGAAAGCTCACCAAAATGATGAAACGGAAGAACTTTTCTTTAAAGAAATTCCAGGAAGAAGTGACAGCTAAAGAATAGGTCAAAACAGATATAAGCAACATAACTGACCAAAAATTTAGAACAGTAGTCATAAAATTAATCGCTGGGCTTGAAAAAGGCATAGAAGACAGCAGAGACGTTAGCTACAAATATTATGGATCTTAAAAATAGTCATGACGAATTAAAAAATGTAATAAATGAGGTGCATAATAAAATGGAGGTGGCCAGTGCACGGACAAGAGGCAGAGAGGAGAATTAAGTGAATGAGAAGATACAGTTATAGAAAAAGAGGAAACGAGAAAAAGAGTGATAAATTGATCCAGGAACACTAAAGGAGAATTCAAGAACAGAGTGATGCAGTCAAATGGAACAATATCCCGTATCACAGGAATTATATAAGAAGAAGAGAGAGAAAGTGGCTGAAGGGGTATTTGAACAAATTATAGCTGAGAACTTCCCCAACCTGGGGAAGGAAACAGACATTGAAATCCAAGAGGCACAGAGATCTCCCCTCAGATGTAACTTGAATCAATCTTCTGTACAACATATTATAGTGAAACTGGCAAAATATAAGGACAAAGAGAGAATTCTGAAAGCAGCTAGGGATGAAAGGGCCCTAATATACAAAGGAACACATATTAGAGTAGATTCAGACCTATCTACTGGAACTTGGCAGTCCTGAAAGGAATGGCAGAAAATCTTCAAAGTTATGAACAGGAAAAATGTGCAGCCAAGAATCCTCTATCCAGCAAGCCTGTCATTCAGATTAAAAGGAAAGATACGAGTTTCCCCAAACAAAAATTGAAATTCATCACCACTAAACCAGCCCTACAAGAAACCCAAAGGGGGACTCTATGAGGGAAATGTTGCAAGGACCACAACGTAACAGAGACACTACTACAAGCATGAATCCTACAGAGAACAAACACAATGACTCTAAATCCATGTTTTTCAATAATAACACTGAATGTAAATGGACTAAATGCTCCAATCAAAAGACAGAGTATCAGAATGGATATAAAAACAAGATCCATCTATTTGCTGTCTACAGGAGACACATTTTAGACCTGAGGACACCTTCCGATTGAAAGTGAGGGGATGGAGAAATATCTATCATGCTACCGAAAGACAAAAGAAAGCTGGAGTAGCCATACTTATATCGGACAAACTAGACTTTAAAGTTAAGGCAGTAACGAGAGATGAAGAAGGGCATCATATAATAATTACAGGGTCTATCCATCATGAGGAATTAACAATTATAAATGTCTACGCACTGAATTTGGAAGCACTCAAATTCATAAAACAATCACAAACATAAGCAATCTTATGATAAGAAAGTGCTAATAGCAGGGGACTTTAATACTCCACTTACAGGAATGGATAGATCAACTAGACGGAAAATCACAAAAGAAACAATGGACCTAATGACACATTGGACCAGATGGTTCTGACAGATATATTTAGAACTCTACATCCTGAAGCTATGTAATTCACATTCTTCTCGAGTGCACATGGTACAATCTCCAAGATAGATCACATACTGGGTCATACAGACTCTTAAATATGGAGAACAGAGAAGGTTACTGGAGGGGTTGTGGGAGAGGGGATGGGCTAAATGGGTAAGGAGCTTAAGGAATCTACTCTTGAAATCATGGTTGCACAATATGCTAACTTGGACATAAATTTAAAAAATTTTAAATAAAAATATTAAAACATGCTATTGGAATCTTGATAAGGATTGCATTGAATCTATAGATGTCTTTTAGTATTATTGACACTTAACGATATTCTTTCAACCCATGAACACAGAATACCTTTCTCTTTATTTATGTCTCTGACTTCTTTCATTAGTGTCTGTAGTTTTCATATTAGACAGCTTACCTCATTGGTTGTTTATTCCTACATATTTTATTGCTTTTGATGTTATTATAAATAGGATCATTTTCTTTTTTAGATAACGTGCTGCACATATATAGAAACACAATTGGTATTTGTATATGAAACTTATATCTTGCAACTTTATGGAATTCATTGATCAGATCTAAGTTTTTGGTGAAGTCGTTAGGATTTCTAAATATAAAATCATATCAGCTACAAAATAAAGTTTTATTTCATTTCCAATACTGATATTTTATTTTTTCTTGCCTGATTACTTGGACAAAGATTTTCAACACTTTGTTGAATAGGAGTGATGCAAGTGGGCACCCCGATTTTATTTCTGATTCTAGAGGAAAAGGTTTCAACTTTTTACCGTTCAACATGTTCTATTTCTCTCCCCACCTTAGGAAAGTTTCACCTACTATTTCTTTAAACATACTTTCTGTTCTTTTCTCTTCTTCTGGAATTCTCATAATGTGTTTTTATTGTGTTAATATTGTTTTTATTGTGTTCTGTATGTCCTATAAGCTTTCTTTACTCTTTATCCTTTTTTCTCCTCTGACTTGATAACTTAAAATGTCCTATCTTCCAGGTCTCTGGTTATTTCTTCTGCATAGTTGAATCTCCCTTTCCATCTCTTTCTTAATAATTCTTCAGTAATTGTATTTTACAGCTCTGGGATTTGTTTCTTATAGTTACAATTCTTTGCTGAACATCTTACTTTGTGTATTTCCCTAATTTTGTTTAGCATTGTGTTATTCTAATTCATTACACTTCTTTAAGAGGATTATTCTGAATTCCTTACCTGACAGTTCACTGATTTACATTTCCTTAAGGTCAGTTATTAGTTTTAGCTTTGGGTTTCCTTCGGTGGTGTCATATTTACCTGATTTTGTGATCCTTATGTTGGTTTCTGAGTATTTGTCTCATCTTCCAGACTTCACAGGTTCATTTTGTAGAGACAGTACTTCATCAGTCAGCTCAGTTTGGGTTTCTGGACATGCCTACTGGGATAACATTCTTGGGCAGTGGGGCCTGCGATTGGAGTCTATTTGGGGGCAAGATAGAACTGAGTTATCAGTGTTGGGGTGGTGTGTTACCAGTGTTCTAAGATTTTCTCAGTGGTGTCTTGTCCGTTGTTAGTTGTTCTTGTGAGGGGGAGTAAAATCAGGAACAACGTATGTCATCATCTAGGTAGCCTCACTCTCTACTACTATATTCTCAGAGTGTCCTCACTCATAGCAAACTCATGTTCTCCCAAGGTGAACCTGACTTTCAAATATTGAAAAGTCACTTGGAGCCAAATCTAAGAAGTTATGGGTCATATAGTATAACTATAAAGCTGTGGGTCATAACCCTTTGGCCACAATCCTTTTGAGGAGTTCAGTAAATCTCTGAAAACACAAGGCAGATGAAAGAAATACTGCATTTGAAAGCACAGGCTCATTTCTATGAGATGGGTCCTTTCAGCAGTTTTGTGAGAAACTGGGCTTTCTAGATGGCATGCAGGAATCCTGGTGCCATAAACACATGGAGGTCTGTGTTGAAGGCTAGGGATAATCCATCCTCCAGAGTCCATCAGCTCCACCATTTTCCATTTTTAAAAGGAGGTTTATTATTATTATTATTGTTAATGTTTTATTTATTTCTGAGAGAGAGAGAGAGAGAGAGTAGGGGAAGGTCAGAGTAGGGGAAGGTCAGAGACAGAGGAGACACAGAATCTGAAACAGGCTCCAGGCTCTGAGCTAGTTGTCAGCACATAGCCCGATGCGGGGCTCGAACCCACGAACCATGAGATCATGACCTGGGTCGAAGTCAGACGCCTAACCGACTGAGCCACCCAGGTGCCCTGCACCATTTTCCATTTCAAATGTAAGCTTCATACGAACAAAGGTTTATGTTCCATTTACTGATGTTCCCTGGAACACAGCCTGGTCCTGACTAAGCCCTATGTATATACATGTAAAAAATGAGTGATTGGATGAATAATTTACTATTGGGTTTATAGGTAATATTTCCATTTTCAAAAGACTGTCTATTTTTAAAGAACCACTGGCACAGGTTAAGTCAAGTGCAGATATTTCTAGAAGCATTTTAAGTGGAAGGTTAGGGTTTCTTTGAGAGTTAACAAATCTCAGGATTAGTAATAAGACACGGATTCCATCTGGAAATGAGTTCAGACAGAATCTCAGGGCAAGGAACAGTACGTGTTCAGTGTGCAGTGTGACAGCACCATGATCAGTGTCTGGAGCAGGAACCTGGGTCAAGAAGCCCAGCATAACTTTAGGAAGGAGCTCCTCTCCTGATGGATGACATGATATTAGTCATATATTTCACTCTTTATAAACAAAGAAAGAACAATAATAAAACCTGTTCTGTAATCTTACTCTTTTTGTATATACCTGTGGGTGGCTAGAGAAACAATGATTGATTACTGGTCCTGGACTCCCTGGCTAAAATAAAGTACCTTAAGTTCTGATTGAAAATGAATACGGTCAATGCAAAACAACAGGAGAGAAAATGCAAACTCAATTCTACTGCAAAAACATCTTTCAATTCTGCTGAAAATGGCAAAAAAAAAAAAAAAAAGGAAAAGAAAAGCTTTCTTAGAAATCAAAGACAGGCATAAGGTTTATATGTAATGATTTTTTTTTTCCAAAAGAAAGACACATTTCATCTAGCAAGGGCAATACAAAGGGGTTATATAAATTTATTTTTCATATAACAATTGATTAGTTTAGAAAAATTCCCATTTTCAATGCTTAATTCCGTCTCTCATTAAAAAAATCACTAAAAGGACAAAAACCCACACAAAAATACAATCTGTATCTGTTCTCTATTTACAGATAACCGGTCACTATTAAGGCACAGATTGATTAAAAATTAACATTTATTCAAATAATCCAAATATTTTGTGCATCATATAACACTGACAACACCATAGACTGTAGTGTCATATTCCCTTCATTGCATCAAGAGAAAGTGAGAAAAGTAATTTCCAGTGTTTTAATTTATTTTTAGCCACCCTATTGAATCTAGTTTAATTGGGACAGTTTTCTCTTTGGCATAGCATCAAAGCACTGTTCATAAAACCTATATCAAGTTAATACTGCAAATTCATTCCATCTTCCTCTATTGCAACTGCATAATAGAGAGCTGGGGAAAGAGCTCTAAATGATTAGGTGGGGTTTTTTTTTGTTTTGTTTTGTTTTTTGTTTTTAAATTTATTTAGGAAGGACTTATTAAATAAAATTTAAGGCAATGAATTGTTCAATAGGAATCAAGTCTGAATGCCTACCCCGTGCTGAATGTGTAGCGTGATGTGTTCATACAGCCATGTAAGGCAGGGAGCTCCAAGTGATGATCTCTGCACATGTGACATATATACAGGGTGATTCTGTTGTACTTGCAAATGGAGCAATTTAGTTCTCATGCCTAAGCAGGTAAGATTTAGTTTAGGAATCAGCATCCCCTTAATAATGTTATAACTGACATAATTTTATGACAGGCCTTTATCTATGCCTTCTAGGTTACCAATATTATTTTTTAAAGTGAAATTTTTGTGTGCAAAACTTCAATTCTTTTTCTTACTTTAATGGTAAGACTTAGTCATGGAAAAATGTCTGGTGAATCTGTCTGATCCCACATTTGTATGAAAGTCCTCAATTATTATGTATGCTTATGTAATGCATTCTGAGACTATATGACAGTGGTTTATGTCTATGGACAAAGTCTTGAATACTGAACATAAATAAGTCATTACAGTACAGGTACTTCACAACATTTCTTATGGGAAAGTTTTCCAACAAATTAATACACTTGGAAATAATATTGTTTTGAAGAAAGAGAGGCACTTGGTGATTTTCTTCATGGATTGAAAACCTTTCATTCATCTACAATAAAATGTCTGAAAAGACCTAAGAAACAATGTTGCCTGATTTCTTGGACTTTCACAGTATAAGATAGTAACAATGAGTCTAGCCACTTAGAAAATAGTCCTTTTTTTATTTTATTTTTTTTATTTTGCTTTCCTTTGGAACTCAGCTGTTTTTTATACACTGTCACCCTGGAAACTTAAATAAAGTCTTTCCATTCTCAACAAACACAAGTCTACTTCAAGCAGACAAATATGGTTTTAGAAAGTCCTGTGACCATATGGAGCACAGCTAATGTGTACATGATAAGGATAGCAATTTACTTCTCTCCTTACTGGCAACAGTGCTGTCTTGTCAGATGATTATTTGTCTTTTTTAAATAAAGTGACAATCTAGGGCTCCAGTTATTGAATGCCGTCCACTCTCTACCATAAATCTCTAGTAGATATCAATTTAATCAGTTATGTACTGTATGCTTATAATATCTAAAAATAAAAGTTTGATATAAATAAGTGTCCTTTAGTGGCAGTATACTAAAGAATAGTCCTTTGCCTTCAGACAACCATTAAAATCAGTTTTACAATACAGGCAGCAGTTAAATATGATGACTGCAAAGGGTTAATATTGCAAAGTTCACTTGGTCTTTCTTTGCACCTGTTATGTGAAATAGCTTCATTGCTAATTGTTTCTAGGATGTTGACATCAATGAACAGAACTGGTCCAGAACCAAGTAGAGTCACTTACATTTCCCAAAGTCACAGAATACTCTACATAAATCTAATAATCCAGTACCATTTCAAATAAAAATTTGACAGTCAGAAAAGTGACTAAATTTCATTTGTACCAATGTATCAGGTGACATGAAAATGAGAGAAAGAGGGATAATTTCCACAGGATAAGAAATTAGGAAGTGTAAAGTGCTGAAAGACCTCAATAATTATTTTAAAGCAGTACCAGAAAATTCCATTTTGATTATTTTTTTAAATCCCCAAATACCTAAACAAAACAAGCAAACAAAAGAACCTCTATGTTTTCTGGCATCCCAGATGTCAATTAATCCTTCATTTTAAGTAAAAAATCAGTGCATACGTTATTTAGGTAAATAAAAACAGGAAATAAAGCCCTACCCTCAAATTGCAAATTCTGTCCAATTGCCATTAAAAAAAAAGTCATCTAAATGTGGCAGTCTGTATGATGACATAAGATCATCTCCTCTCTTCCTTTTTGGCACAAAGTTCAGGTGTGAATAAGATGCTTTGGTCCTGATACCAAACACCCAGAGTACTGAGGACGGTGTGCAGCGAAGGCAGTTCACAGATCTCCTGTGTCCAACTCGACAGAGCTGGTGGTGTGTACCTGGAGGGTGCTGCTACCAGCGGCCACTGACACCAGCAATGTCTGAGTGGTACTGACGGGGTAGCCTCCCACTTGCTCCACCTTCCAGGAAAGAGGTGCGTGCACTTGGCGGTTCAAAAAGCTTTCTTCGATTTTTATTTAGTTCTAGAAAGAAAAAGGAAGAATTGTTAGGAGATCAATGGAGAAGCTCCACGGGACATGGCAGTAGAGCTCAGAAAATGGTGACATAGTAGGGTTGTGGAGGGAAAGTCAAATTTAGTATCAAAAGGGAAAGTTTTTGTTGCCAGTCAAAACATTTCTGAAATGCTAGAAGGTCTGATATCAAACGGAGCATTGTTGGTAGCGTGAGAACCAAGGACAGCAAATACTTTTTATTGCAGTGTGTAAACTATCTGGGAGATGTGTCCTTCTCAGAATCCGCTATACTTCAGATCTACAAATTCAGCCGTTTGAACTGTCCCAAATGTCATTCCAGAGGCAAGGGGAGGGGGGCCATCAAAGCTAGGTAAAGGCGTATGAGAGGATGTATTACCAATGACACAGAAAATTATTACAGCTCTTGAACTCATCCATGTCAAACACAGCCATCATTAGATTATTGAAGTCAGACATGAAACGAAGGCCTCACACAGAAAGATGAGAATAACGGAGAAGTATTTTGAGGTGTTAAGCCACAGCCCAGTGGCTCCACTGATGCCTCTGCTCCTTGAGTCAGAAAGAGTTATATGAAGAAGTGTATCAGCAGCAGTTTTCTTTGAAAAAAATAATCAACTTAGTAAAAATAGTAACAGTTTAGGAAATTAATACAACTGAAAACAACCAGCAGTTAAATCCAAATTCTCAAGGAAAACTAAGATGCTTTATTTTAATTGTAAAGAAACCAAAGTACTTAGAAAAACACTTTACTTTGTCTTTTCTCAACTAGCCATTATTAGCCACAAAGGTAAAAAATTAACAGAGGCAGCCCACCTTGTTTATCCCTATGCAACACCACTCCTCCCCACCCCCACCACATAGATTTACAAATCCTCAAATCAGCTGATGTAACTCTTGCTAATGAACAAAGTAATGAAAATGGTCAGACTCTGTATATTAGGGTTCTGACAGCCACCAAATGCAAGTATCAAATTGGGGATTATATAGTTGATGTGCTTAAAGTTGTCTTTTTTTTTTTTTTTTGGAGTGGGGTGGAGCCAGTCGAGCGTGTACATTTGCACAATACTCAAAACTTTTTCAACCATACATACACACAATCCCCTTTCCAATTCTGAGGTTGCATAAACTATGGCTACATTGCTGGAGCTAAGAATAGATTCAAGTTGCAGAGGAGTCATAGGTGGCTAAGGACAGCCATGAGGCCAGATGTGTACTTATCTCCCAAGTTTTGGAACATGAACCAACACCCTTAACACTTCACCCCCCTGCCTTCCAAAAGGTAAACATCTGCCCCACAGAGGTGATGCACGAGTGGAGACATCTCTCTTTTGTTCACAGTTAGGTCTTAGGGGAGAAGAAAAACAAGTGATTTAGTAGTGATTGTAACAACAAGCACTTTACAATTTGTTTTGTCCTATTTAAGTCCTCCTTAAGGAATAAATGATAATACAATTCTCCACTTTAGATAAGAAAACTGAGTTTTCAAAATAGACAAAGTAACCTATCCACACACAGCTATTAAATAACAGACTGAAACTGTCTGCCTATGCAGAGGCCATGCCCTGGGCTCCAGTGATCCATCCATCAAATAGAAAAGACCAACCGAGACATTAGGAATACAAATTTGATAACTTGGTAGTTTCAGGAATACCAGATAACAGGGATGTGCTTTTTATTTTACTATACCAAATTTATTTTTTAAATATAATAACATAACTTTAAAACTCTGGAATAGCAAGGAAGGTATCTTTATAAGCAAGATACATGCATGCAGGCATGCTTTCAGATGGCTATTGTTTCGAATTCCTGCAGAAACACTGTAGCAATGACATTCTTACTAAAAGTTGAACACATGTATCATTTTTAAAAAAACAAACACAGAAATTTAGAAATCAAGACAGAATTTAATATATTTAAAGGCAACTATAGGAAAGTTAAGAATAAATGAATCTTAGTAAGTACATAGCCTGTGAAAGTTTTATCACCTTCTAGTAAGAAAACTGTCTTGGCTTCCATTTTCTCCTGAGAGAATAACGCATGAATCAGGAGAACATTCCCATACTATAGAGAAGGAACAGGAATGTGTCTCCCCTAGCACACTTCACGTGCACAACTGAAGAAATCTGGGCCAATGAAGACAAACACATTTTTTAAAAAAGACATTGAAAACTTTATTCTGAAAAGTCACATCAACTAGATTTTTGAAAGAATAAAATGATCATGAAGGAATTTGGCCATTCCCTAAAGATGATTTCTAAGGTATCTATTTCCAAATGTGAAGCAGAGATAAATCTTCTAGAGAGATTATCAAAGATCAAGTCCTACTGAAGAGACTTTATTTCTGTTGTTGTTTTTTACATTAAAAAGTAAACTCCCTCCTGATTTTTTCAAGTAAGCCTAAGAGGTAGTTTGGGAAAATACCAACCTTTTTCTTTGAAATTCCAAGGTTCACACAATCCTGGCAGCTCTCAGGATCTTGTTGCGGGTCTGAACAGAGTCACAAACTAAAAGAATAGGTCGGGAAATGTTAGATCTACCTGAGGCTGTGGTGGGAAGCTTGTCAATAGGATGCTAAAGTTCCTTTTACTTTGTCCCTGTACATTTAGTTAACCACTCACTAAAATACTCTGAGAAAAATCAAAGAATTTTAAAAAAATTACAGATTTGAAAAAAAGATTATTTTCTCCTCTGATCCATCTATATGAGAGATAAATCTCATCTCCTTCTATGACATTAAAAGAAATGTCTTCTGGCCCAAGATTAAAAACAGAATAAAACCTATAATGAAAGAACAACCCTGATCACAGATTAAAAATCTATAAAAATTTTTAAAAGGAATTTCGAGCAAACTCTGTACCTAACCAAACTATGTAATCACAAGACAAAAGGGAGTAAAAGCTGCTCAGCTACCCTGCATCCACCCTTGGAAATGGAATTTTCTGAGACCAGAAATGGATGCCTTTGTTATCAGATGAGTTGAATTGGAAAAAGAAGGTTTTTGATGAAGGATTTCTCAATAAAAACTTTTTACTTGCAGAGAAAACAATTTACCAGGTTCAAACAAATGCACTCAACAAAGTAAGGCAAAATCATCCTTAAAATAATCAAATACTTCACACTGTGCAGAACATTCATAAGATATCTATTCAAAGCCTCTAATTCCCTTTAAAAGCAAGAAGACCATGAACCCCATTGAGAGAGGTGGTCTAAAGAAATAGTATGTAATATCAACAGAACCACACTGAGGATGACTGGAGAAAACAATTTTTTTAAAGAAGCTTCAAAACCCCTTCTCTCCAACTTTACTCCCCAAAACCCACCTGGAATACATCACAAATGTGTTCCAAAATAAAGGTTCTGATGATTTAAAGAGATCTGCTTGCTGTTGGAAGCTTTACAAAGTTTGGGTACACAAATAAAGAACTTAATTATCATTATATGGTCGCTGACATTCTATGAATCTCTAGTGAAAAATTATCAAATTTTAGAACATATGCTTCTCTGGTATAAATGAGTTGGCCCACAAGCATATTTTAACACTACAGGCTTGGTGATTATGTGAGTTAATTAAATTTCAAATTGTTTATTAATTTTTTAAATTAATAAAAGGATCTGAAATATATATATGAATATAGAGCACATATATTCATATACATATGAATGAAGTTAATTTGGGTCTAGAAATAGCCTTTTAAGGCTGAGCTTCAGAGTAAACAAGTCGAAAATTATCCTATTGTTAGAGGTAGTAAAAAAAAGAAAGAACAAAAGAACATACTGCTAATAACATAAACTGCTAAAACTGTAGGTTATTTCCACTACATCTGATGACATACCACGGGAAAGGACAGACCTCAGAAATGGAAGGTAACCTTACATAGTCATCTATTCCAATCCACCTTCATGGTTAAGAAACCAAAACCAAAAGAGGTCTGGAAACTCACCTAAGGTCTAATGGCTTGGCAGAGGAAAGCCCAGATCTCTACAGTACTCTTTCTACTCTACCAAGCTGGTCTTATGAACAAGAAAAAGCATCTGCCCTGTTGGAATTCCATTAATGCAACCATTTGGGTACACAGGATGAAAGAAGACTCCTCATACTGATGCATATAGAACTCTATCCATGCAGGAGCGTAACAGGCTGCTCAATGGCTGAATTTCCACCCTTATTTCAAAGCTGCTCTGCTTATATCTGCTTCAGGTATTCGGTCTATATATAAGATTTTCTTGGGGAGTTGGGAGGGGGATGAAATCTCCTGCTAAAATGAAATGGGAAATCACTGAGGTTTTCATTTTATTTGCTGATCTGATTAGTGAATATTGTTTGGAAAGGACCTGCACTGGTTAGATGCCACTGCTGGATTCACAAAAGCATAGCCTGAAAAATCAATGTTTTAAAAAGGCAAAATCATCTTCCCACCACACCTGACACTTGGCTTCTGCCCTTGGTGTCTCTTTTTGAGAAACTGGTAGACATATAACATTGACATTAATGAACTTTATCAGAACTTCTTCAAAAAGTAACCTCATTTTTTGTCCCTAAAATTTCTCCCTCATATTTCTCTACATACCTTTTTGAGGTATACGGTTATATATTTACAGATACTGACTTATCAGGAAGTTCAATTCCTCATAAATGGCAGGTACCCAGTAAATACAGATAGAGCATTTTCTAATACACAGAATATGCAATAAGTGCACCAAAAAAGTGATCTGGGAGACAGACAACAGTATTTTCCCTCATTCTGTGACTACATTCAGGATACCACACCCTTCTGTGACTCATAGATTCTAGTACAAGTTTGGGAAAAACTTAAAAGCATTAAGACGATACTGCTAGATTCCAGCTTTACCAAGGATCATTCTTTCTCTGGTGCAATTATCTCAGCTGGTATGCAAGGATACATGCATTTGAAACATTACAGCCAATTCAGAATAATTATTTACTAACCAAATGATATTTGCTTAACAAACCACAAAAGGAGAATCCAACTACTCCCCATTCTTATGTTCTGCAAAGGGCAATTTTGGTTAGATCTTTCTGAAGAGATCTGTTTTAAAGAATGACATTGTCAAGGCAGTTTTTCAGGCAATGTCTTGAGGAAGGAGTAGTGGGTTTTCAGCACTTGCCACAATGTTAGTAGGAAAACACTCTAGAACCACAACCACAAGGTGCCAGCATAGTAAGTAAGTGGTTGATGGACAGAACTAGTCCCAGTGGCTGAGGCTACTGGCAGAGGTTATTCAGATTTTAAAGTATGAGTATGAACATTTATATTCACCTGAGATTGCAAGCAGCATTTTCCTCCTGGCACCAAAAGTGGTAATTCCCAGCTCCTTCAGATCCTGATCTGTGAGAGTGAGGAATGTCTGAAGATCGATCTGTGGGTGAAAATGTAATATATAAACAATATATTAAATACTTAGCTTTGTGTATTAAAAGTTCAACTCATTACACACATTTCATTTACTAATTATGCTCTGCCTACTTCCAAAAAGGAATGATGGTATCACAAATCTAGGGGACAAAAGACAAGTAATAAAGATGGTGAAATGAAAGCGATGATTGTAGTAGGAGACTTAGTCTAAGCCACTTATTTATTGCAGTTGAGATTAAAAATTTAGGTCTTAACATCCTGGTAGCCAGAGCAAAAAGGGAAACACAAATTCCACAGTTTCTGTGAATTAATAAAATTCACATACCTGTCCAAAAAAGAGAAAATATCCCTTATCTTTGGATTCTGAATTGGTTAAGTGTAGCTCTACAAAAAGAAACTGAGTAATACCATAAATGGTATCCTCCATTGTGTTCTATATAAGAATGGTAGAAAAATTTCCAGACTATATCAGACCCATGATTCATTTGGCTCAGCCCAGCAAATTATCTCCAAAAGTGGCCTACAAGAAGTATTTCCAAGAACAGTATAATTGCACTCTCTAGCATCAGCAACAAAGTGTGAAGGGAAGAAGCCCAAGGATCTCACCCTTCCTTTGAAGAAAGGTAATAGGCTCCAAAGCCAGAGAGATTTGGCTCTCCATCTGCCTCTGCTGCAACTAGTTGTGGGCACTCAGGGCTGACATACTGCACCCTGCAGGGCTGTAGTGGGCATGAAGTATGATCATAGATATAAAACAGTGGGATGACTAAAGTGATAAAATAATTGGGAGCTATGGTTAGTAATTATGTATTTAGACATATCTGTGAAAGTGGCTAAACAAATCTTCAACCTGCTTACAATAAACTAAACCCTACAAGGTCACTTAATAAGAAATTCTTTTTAAGTCATATCTGAGTATTAGAGAATATTCTGCATGAAGGAAACAGAACCAAATTTATACTTTTCATTAAAATTATACATAAATTAATTTGAGATTTTGTTTTCATTTTGGAAAGTACATCCAAATCTTGGAAAATCTTTTCATTTATCATGTCTAAAGATATGCTTTTAGAAATTCTGTTAGAGATTCTTTATTTTAGGGATCTCCTTTTTTTATTTTTTTTTTTATTTTTATTTATTTTTTTTTTTATTTATTTCTAGGAGAGAGAGAGAGAGAGAGAGAGAGAGATAGCGTGAGCAGAGGAGGGTCAGAGAGAGAGGGAGTCACAGACTGAAATAGGCCCCAGGCTCTGAGCTGGCAGTCAGCACAGAGCCCGACGCGGGGCTCGAACCCACGAACCGCGAGATCATGACCTAAGCGAAAGCCGGACGCTTAACCGACTAAGCCACCCAGGCGCCCCAGGGATCTCCTTTTTTTAAAGGGCCAGAGATTAAATATTTTAGGTTTAGTGGGCCATACTATCATACTATCTCTGTTGCAACTATTTGACTCAGCTGTTTTAGCTTGAAAGCAGCCACAGATAATACAATATGTAAATGGATGTGTGGCTGTTTCAATAGAACTTTATTAACAAAGACAGGTTTGCAGGCTACAGTTTGCTGACCCCTGCTCTAGTTAATAAATATTAGATAAAGGCAGTCTGGCTTTATATTAGCATGTTTTCTTCCTTTTTGGATTAATTGAATAAGAAGTACCTTTAATAACTTTATTTCTGGGGTACCTGGGTGGCTCAGTCGGTTAAGCGACCGACTTTGGCTCAGGTCACGATCTCACAGTTCCTGGGTTCAAGCCCCGGATTGGGCTCTGTGCTGACAGCCAGCTCAGAGCCTGGAGCCTGTTTCAGATTCTATGTCTCCCTCTCTCTCTGACCCTCCCCTGCTCATGCTGTCTCTCTCTCTCAGATATAAATTAAAAAAACATTAAACAAATAAATTTAGGGGTGCCTGGGTGGCTCAGTCGGTTGAGCGTCCGACTTCGGCTCAGGTCATGATCGCACAGTTTGTGGGTTCAAGCCCTGTGTTGGGCTCTGTGCTGACAGCTCAGAGCCTGGAGCCTATTTCAGATTCTGTATCTACCTCTCTCTCTGACCCTCCCCTGCTCATGCTGTCTCTCTCTCTCTCTCTCTCTCTCTCTCTCAGAAATAAATAAAACATTAAAAAAATTTAAAAAAAAGTAAATTTATTTCTATGCTTTGTCAAATTAAGAAATAAATATAAATAAAAACAAATCCAGAATATCATTGAATAACACCTAGTCTTTTACTTCAAAACCTTCTTTTTCTGGACAAATTAAAATACCTCTGTCCTTGAGCTTCTCAATCAGGTACACTTGTCTAACCAGCAAAGCAAAATAAGTAAATGCAATTTTTTAATGCACTGATGAGTGCAACTTAGAAAATCCTCAGTTAAATGAACACTAATTTAGATTTCAGAAAATGAAAACAAAATCAATATGCTGAAATTCAATACACATATGAAAAAAACAAAGTTCAGCAATTACACTTAATAAGTTATTGAACCATGGGCAATACATTAAATTTACAATACAAAGGCCTACTGAGATTCTTTTTGAGGGATACATGCTTGGGCATTATGGATTTAATCAGATGTTCTCTAACATGAAATAAGCCAAACTAGCATGAAACTTAAGAAACAATGTCTGGATTTGAAAAATACATACATTTATCGAAGTATTCTAATTTTATGTTGCACCGGGTTAGCTATGCCCTAGCAGCATCACAGCATTATTAGAAAGAATCATGTTCAGGGGCTCTTCTCTTTAAGTCAGTGCATAATAGCCATGGCTGTGATCAGTCTGATCAAAATCCATGGTAGTGATGTTTCAGAAAACACCTTATTTCTGTCTCAGTTCAGGCAAAATCCAAACAATAAATTAATGAATACATTAACATATATAAAAAGCACATTCTATTTTGTGAGAACAGATTCAGTAACGTGACTAGGATGGAGTCAAAAACAACCATGGGTATTTACCTCAGATGCTGTTATTTAAGTGCCACAAATAAAGATAATATAGATTGAAGCCTGAAGTTATCTTAAATACAGACTTTGCTGTTAGGGGATCTGTGAATCAAATGTTCCTATGAATCAATACACCAAATGGGTCTTTTAGCTAAAACTGATGGAGGTGTGTTTTTGGAAACACAATATTCTATATTTCTGCTAATCTGTGTTTACTAGTTGCACTAAATAAATAAGAAATGAGATGACATTTTTCTTAGTGGTGGAAATAAGTTA
This sequence comes from Hyaena hyaena, assembly GCF_003009895.1. Lineage (NCBI taxonomy): Eukaryota > Metazoa > Chordata > Mammalia > Carnivora > Hyaenidae > Hyaena > Hyaena hyaena. Next base: position 75,417 of record NW_024082612.1, on the reverse strand, counting down.
TGAGGCTTTAATAAATACTCAGTGAAAGCACAGCCATAGGTCAGTGAGTCATTTCATTCTAGAAGTCATCATACACACAACCAAAACAAAGACACCCAGGAAAATAAATAAATAACGACTGACCTCTTGTTGCTGGAAGACGTCTGTGTATTTGCCCAGGCCCAGTTTGCTAAAGAGCTCAGGGAGGTCAGAGCCTTTGAAAGAGCTGTTCAAGTTACAGCCGTTGCTTCCTGTCAGCGAAGAAATGCAGTCCATGTAATTGCTACTGCTGAGATAGTGCTCCGCTGAAAGGCAAAGGAGAGACAGGCTTGAAGTGAAAATGCCCAGAGATAACACAGTTTAATTAAAAATTTTAATCACTCAAATATTTTAGATTTCATTGTTGGACTGAATAGAGCAGTAGCTGCAGAAATACTGCAATTCTTTTCTAAACATTGGCTTTTCATTAGTGAAATGCTAGTTATTGCTTTAGGGAGGCTCTTGCCATTAAAAAATTACACTTGGGAGGAAGCAACTCAGCAACAGTGCCTCTGTAGTTAATAATCATTAATCATATTCTCCCTGAGCATTCAGAAATATTTGCTCTTTATAACTGATTTGATGTGAATTAAATGAGAAACTAGAAAAAAGATCCCTGAGATACAATAAAGGTATGGGAAGTTACTGTAAGTCCAGGCTCCTTTTGGAAAGCAGGATGGCCCTCTGTATCCAAACTTGTGCTGTCCTGTGGTCAAAGGAATTGCAGGATATTGCAACATGTAAATCTCATCCCTTACAAAAATTATAATTAGGCAGTGATTTCACAAAACAGAGTGGTTCCAAAATAAAGAGCGAATGCAAAGTTTAAGAATGGCACTGGATGTGAATTTTGTGACAGAAACAAATCTGTCTACTGAGAAAAATTCGAAGACAGCAAAGCTAAACTTGCCTTGGCTCTGCAACTGATTTGGTGGCCAAAGATTTCTCAACATTGCCTGTGGTTCTCAGACCCAGTTCATGCACTGCTGGGTGATGGGCCAGCGAGGCATGTGCCAAGTTACTTGACCGAAGATGAAACACTGAGCCAGAGCTGCTTTGGAGAGCCCAGCAGAGCCTTGCAGCTATTCTACTTCCCTAACAATGGCTCTTATCCACGTGGAAATTCTTCCCTTGGACCAAAGTTGCAGTTTCAGGAAGGATTCCAAGGTTGATGAGGGTGGAGGACGCTCACCTAGCTAATCAGATACATCTAATCTCTTCTGGTCAGTGCCTTCTCCAGATCTAAGAATCCTGTTCTACACTGTTTTGTGTGCCACTAATCACCTTCTGTGGTCATTTCATCTCCCAACTGATAGTACATATACTTTCTATATTTGAAGTGGAAGGAATTTCCTGATAAAATTTCTCTTTCTCTGACTGGCTCAGTTTGTGGACCATGCAACCCTTGATCTCTGGGTAGAGTTTAAGAGCCTACCTAAACTGAAAATTTAAGGGACAACTAAATGGCTCAGTCAGTTAAGCACAGGACTTTGGCTCAGGTCATTATCTGGCAGTTTGTGGATTTGAACTCCACAAAAGGCTCTCTGCATACTGCCCATTAGCACAGAACTTGCTTCAGACCTTCTGTCTCTCTCTCTCACTCTGTCCCTCCCGTCCATACTCTCTCCACCTCAAAAACAATACAAAATAATAAATAAATAAAAGCAAATAAAAATTTTAAAACATTTATTAAAAACTAGATATTTTATCTTTTGTGGGGAGAAAGTGTAGGTAAAAGGACTCAGGACCAAGCCCTGGAGCATTCCACCATTTAAAGGGAAGACCCAAAGTCATCAACCCAGTGAGGTATTGGCCCGAGGCTGGCACAAAGCAAGAATGTGAAGAGCATAAGGAAGGCTTCATAGAGAAGGTGGCATATGATTATGCCAAACATTTGAAGGCATGAGGTTCAGAGTTTATATTTGAGCATCACCCTAAATCAAATGGACAAATTCTAGACTGATTACATCTAAAAGTATGATGAAAAGTCAAAGCTCACTTGACTTGTTCTGTTTACGTTTGGGGCTGCCAATAGAAGTGGCAAATTCACTAGGACTCGTGGGTCCTATTCCATTTCGGTCTCTCCAGTTATCAGATTCACCTCCACTTCCCAAGTGTTCACGACTGTTGGACCTCGAGAGGGACACTGATGAGCCCTGTAGACAATCAAAGCCAGATGAGGAAATATTTAATAAGGTAGGTGTCCTGAGATTTGAGGAGAAAAGAATGCAGTTTAGACCACCACTGTTTACTTCTATTGTTCACCACTGCTGATTCTCAAGAAGAGTCCATGGCACCTGTGTATAGGGCCTCTATCCTCCAGCCACCAAGGACACCTGGTAATATAGACATTATTCATTCATTCATCCTTCATTATGAGAGTGTCCAGCAAAAGTCTGAGAGCCCTTGGTACAAAGAGTCACTCTTATAAGATTTGGAGCAGTGGATACTAAGATTCCTCCCTATTCTGCAGAACCACAAAGCAAGTGTTCCATCTGGTAAAGCAGAGATTCTCTGCCTTGTGTCCCCTAAGAAGGACACATGGGAGATGTGGCTAGGCCTAATGCTCTAACAAGAACAGAGCTACCAGGCTAATAGAGTCAGAGTTGAGATTGGCATTTCTTCCGTTATTCTCATCCAAACAATTATAGGGTCTTTCTAATAAATTATAAATACCTGGAAACATTTTTAATTCCCCTAAATAAAAATTAAGAGACCTCAAAGTCTGCACTGAACTTGCCTTTATTTATTCATTTAGTTAACCAAAAGTACTCACTTTGTACAGTATCTACAGTTTTAAATTCAGAATTCCCTGGTTTTCAAAGTATCCTGTTTGTTGCAGAATTTTAATTTTAGTATATATGTGCTGCTGAAGCAAGGGGAATTCTAAGAGTTTATTCCATAAACTCACTTCATTCAATCTTGTAGCAGAGTAACCACAACTGGCTATGCCCTCCTTTTTTTTCTTTATCTCTGGCCATGCCCCTCTTTAACACCTTTTACTCCAAGCACTCCCCAGTGTTCTGCCTACTCCCTATAGCCTTGCAGGATCCTCCTCCCCTTTTCTACTCCAAATATCACATTATCCTGGGGTTGGCCCGAACATTCCTTCTTCTCTCTTTCCTACACTTTCTCAGTAAGTAATGTCAACCTCTTTCAGAGCTTAATGACAACCATGACTTTCTATGTTTTACTTCCAGATTTGACTTTTCTATTGAAATTTATAATCGTGGAATTGCCTTGGGGGCATTTTAAGCTTGAAGTGTTTGAAACTTAATTGTTGATGATCCATTCCCACCAGCTACACTCACACATACTCCCCCAGAATTCCTACATCTCACCCAGCTGCTCAAGCTGAACTTCTGAGTCATCTTCCCCCACCACAAACAATCCATCAGCGAATTCTATAGATGTCATCTCTAAACATAGCTCAAATCTACCCTCTTCTCTCCATCTCCACAACTGTAGCCCAATATCCAGTTTCCATAGAGCAACTAGGTTGACTTTTTAAAAGCAAATGAAAACAAATGATACTTTCTATGTAGTGTTTAAATGCTTTTTCAGTACTTTGTCATGGGCTGAGGTGCTCTCTAACTGATCCTTTGCCTCTCTCACCAACTCTGTATTCAACAACACTCCACTTCCCTACCACACAACTTCTGCTTCATGAACTTACCAGCTGGTTCTGACTTCAGGATGATTATGCCAGGATGATCAAAGCCTATTACTGTTTCCCTAGATCTTCACAAGGCTGGCCCTTTCCTGTCATCTATGTCTTAGCTTCAATGCCATCTGCTCATTAAGGCCTGCTATGATGACCCAGTCTAAAGCAGGCTCTGTTTCATATTTATCAGGGACTTTTATTACCTAATGGCTTCTTGTTTATTTGTTTTGTATCTCTCTATACCCACCAAAAATAAAGTTCTATCCATGAAACCAAGAACCTGTATTTAAGCACTGTATCCCTAAAATTGTGTCTGGAACACAGAAAATGCTTAATAAATATTTGAGGAATTACTGAATCTAGAGATACCTTTTCTACATCTGTGGGGAATTCTAATTCTCTTTGCTATGGGATGCCCTTTGCTGACTTTTGGGAAAGGTGAGAGAGAAGGAAAGCTCCTGAGACGAAAGAATGGTGTTTTCAGTTAAAATTATCTTTAACATCATACTGTAAGGCCACAAGTCTAAACGTCTAAACCAAACTGACTCCATGACAGGCTTTAAGTTTCCCCTCTGAACTAGAAGGCCTGAGTTTCAGCTTTCCTGAAACTATCAGGCAGTTACACATTGCCCAAGGCAGGAGAAACCACCCTTGCAACACCCAATCAGGAAAGGCCAGCGACCACCCTCCACATTACTAAGGGAGAGGCCTGGAGATAGAAACTATAGATAGGACCCTGTTACTTAATGTTAAAGTTAACCTGTTAGTCGCCGAACAAGACCCTAGGCTTGCTCTGTGACTGGTTGAATTTAAAGGTACTCTAAATGTTGTAATTGGATCCCGCCAAAAGTAACGAATACTCTAGACAATGTGTATGGTTAAACCCGCTGTCAATGATGTTGTATTATTATGATTGGATCACTGTTCCCATGTCACAACTTCTGTAACTCCCCCGCCTGAAACCCCATAAAAACCCTACTCTGCCCTTGTTCCAGGCTCTCAGCACAGATCCATACGTTGGTGAAGTCTGGGAGTCCGAGCTTAAGCCTGTAATAAAGCCCTCTGCTTTTGCATACATGACTCGGACTCCTTGGTAGTCTTGGGATTTTGGGGAAATCGCGATCAGGGCATAACAATACTTCAACCAAGATGAATTAAATGTAGCAAGGGAAATTAAGAACATGCTCAAAACTGACAATTACCAGAAATGTCAATGAGATCATTATCATAGTATTTATATGTATACTTAATATTATGCAAATAAACTCTTGAATATAAAAAAAATTATCTAAGATCTAAGCTGACTTAATGGACACAGCTATATCTGATCTGACTAAACATGGTGATTTCTAAAAACATTAAGTAAAACAATCTTGTGATATCTACTAGTTCATGATCTACTCACTAACCTAAAGTGTCACAAATGATCTACTCACTAATCTAAAGTGTCACAAAGCACAGCTCATCTCCATTCTTGGATCTGTAAGACTGAAAATAATCAGACAATTTCATTACTCTTAGTGGTGGAGAAATTAAAAATCATCTTTGATTCTCAAGGCGTGTTTTTATTTGCTTTAGAGAATATGTAGCAGAGATGAGTGGCAAACAGAAAAGGAAAATCCCAGACCTTTTGTAGATCTGTTGATGTGACAGAGATAGTGCAGGTGAAAGCAGACTTCTGTTCCACCTTTCATGTCTCAGTATATGACCAAGTGGACAGGGTCATGTTTTTGAGTACTGGAGAAAAAAAATGTCTCAAGCTACCTGTTTCTTATCTAAAGGAGCTCTTTGGAACAGGCTCATTTCTTAGAGCTGCCCTAAAACTGGAAACAACTGCTCAAGGCTAGCTTCTCAGAAATCTGACTAAGAAGCTCAAAGCATCAACTTCTTGCCTCAAGCAAGCTTCCTAGAGCAGGAAATTCCGTGAGCCTTGATCCCTAGCCTGCTGAGTGAGCAGCCCACACCCATCAGAATCTATTGGCTAAACAAACATACTTCTCATAGATCAGCATTCTACTTGTCTATTTGGGTTTGTTTTGTTTGGAAAATAATAAGGAAAAAATAGTGTTTCTCATCACCTAATTTGAAAATATTAGTGCTATATATAAGCAGAGATATGGTCAATCCTTTAATAAAAACCTTTAAGTTCTACTTTTCCTCATGTCCTTCTCTGTCCCACCCTGTCCTCATGTCCTAACCCAAAAAAGCAATCCTCATGGCAGAATAAAGGGAAAGGCAGGCATGTGCAGATAGCAACTGCTGCATAATATCAGGTCATGCTACTGTAAGGGACCCTCTCCTCCCCTTTCAATGGATTTGGGTTGCATGAAGAAAATTTCGAGTCCTACACAACAGGGAAAATCTAGAATACTATTAGCAAAGAAAGCTTGGTTATATATTTTCATCAGCATTGTTGAAGGGGCTATAGACAAAAATAGGTTACAAGGTGAAAGCCCATGCACTAATCTAGCTATTCACACCCTCTCCTCCATCTGCCAGTGTGAATAGATTGCTAGATATTAACTAGGAAGATGGAACAGAGAGCCCAAGATAGCCAAAAGAAAAAACTACAGGAGGGAGTTCAGCCACTGAGTCAGGGCCCTGCACATCCCTGCCCACAGAAGGTGATCTATCCATCCTTTGACAAATGCTAGAGCAGAAGAGTCTTTTAGGTTCTGAAATAATTTCTGCATCATCCTCCTAGTGTTACATCTCTGTAGAGTAGTGTTTCCAGAAGGGTGTCTGCATCAGAATTGTACTAGGCTTTTGCTGAAAATGTAGATTCTTGGTTTTTGCTCCCCATCTGATGAATGAGATCCTGGAGGAAGCATCTTCATTTTTATTAAGCTCTCCAAAGAGAATCTTATGTCTGTCAAAGTATGACTATACGGTTCTAGATAATTTACTTCTCACCTTTGCTATGTAGCCTCTTGGGTTACACCATTAGGAAGAGAAGTATAAAGGAAATTTTGTAAAATAAATTCAAGTCTTTTCTGTGACACCTACTGTCACGACCTCATGTAAAACCTGTAACTGATCAGGACCTTTCCTTCCTCACTGGGACCTTGCAGGGACTGAATAAGCTTGTGGGTGAAAATGCACCTTATTAACCACAAACAAATAAATTATGTGATTTCCGATAATTGTTACTAGTACATATGTTCATATAATACTTCAGAGTATTCCTTTGGATATAAAAAGCATATCATAAAGTTGGACATAATCTCAACTTTTACCAGGTGGTTGGTCTTTGTTAGGGCAAAGTTATCCAATTTGAAAGAATAGTAGCTGTCAAATATTACTGAGAACTTACCACATACTGTGCTACATACTGGATGGTTTTTTCCATGTCATCTTCAAATTAACTCAAATTAGAAAACAGGATCAGAGGAGAGAAATCACTCATAAAAGCTGAACATCTTAGTAGTGGTAGGTGTCAGACCCTACAGCCCCTTCACTTGACCACTACATTATTAGAATGATCATCATTTCAAACTATCACACTGTTGGTCTTTAAGCATACATTTGAATTATCATTTCTTGAATAATATATTTCATCTCTGAAACAAGGAAACATGACCAACCACCCAATACTCCACTCTGCCAAAGGCAAGGGTGAGTGAAATTGGCCATAGGTATATCAACTAAAAGCCTAAGAATTAGCATGGTGGTTTTAAGGCTCTACCAACAAAAGGAAATGTTTATTTTCTGTCAGAGCTATAATGGCAGAAAGTGGAGTATGCTTCCTAGAACCTCAAAAGTTTTCATAATGGTTCCTGTGTTCTAGCTGCTGATAGTAACTTCAATCTTTAGATAGTCTGCCAGGCTGCTACTAGAAATCTGACAATGAAATTTACACAAGTCTGTTCTTTTTATTTTCTTTTACACTAAAAGAACAATGAAAAAATACATACTTCCTTTTGCCTTTCTTCAACAGTCTAATTTATTACAAAAAAAAAAAGGTGAAGAAAAAAGGCCAATCTACAATGGGTAGGTATTAGACTAACTATTCTGAAACCCTTATCCGGTAATTATTTTGCAGCCTACAGTGATGTGGTTGAACACTGTCATTCTTGAATTAATCATTTTTATCCATGTCTGGGTTTGTGTTCTGTCCCCAGTACTGTGTGTGCATGTGTGTGCTCGAATTCCGCTCCGCCTCACAAAAGGCTTACAGCCAAAATCTGATACTGTCAGATTGAAAAGGCCTTGCTTAGTGAATCATGTGGAGTGTGGCTGAGAAGTATGGAATGCTGGATCCTTTCCCCTTGTGGCAAGGATGCCAGCTTCCCAGTCTTACCCTGAGCAGTGCAGCCAACATCTGGGAAACATAAAATTTTGGAGTTCTTGTTTATATACTTCCTGCTGTGTTCCTGGCACATCTGAATATGCTGAATTTTTAACTCATATCTGAAAACTTATTTTTGTTGAATATTTGCTTTTTCCCCCCTTGGTGTGCTGCTAGTGATACCCTTAAACAAAGGGATTCTTTATACATTTTTATGGAATAGTATATCTGTTCTTTGCTTAACCTCAGTCCTACACTATCATTTATGACACTCTCTCTCCCTAATAAAAACACATTTAACCAAATTTACATCTCTGTAACAGCTTATCAACAACTTTGAAAGAGGGTATATAAAGATCATAACATATGTCGAATCAATGTGACAGCAACATGTTCACAGGAATAGAAATTAGAACAAATCACCATTAACAACTTTTCTTTATGTAAATAAAGAATGGTACCTCTCTTGTTTGTTGAGACAAAAGACAGAAAGGCACGACTCTACAAACCTCAAAAGTGGTTGTCATTGTGGGCTTATAGGACACATGGTTGGCCCTTCTCAGCTCCTTTATAGTTTCAGCCGGCATGGATTTAGAAAACCCAAGGCCACTCCAGGTATTTGTGGGTGTTCTGACCTCCGTCACCACTGGTTTCTTTAACATAGCTTTGGGAAACAGAATATAAAACAAATGCTTGGTATTTTTAACATTTTTTCTTAAATAAAATATTGACGAATGTTGTTTCTTTGATAAATGTAAAGGAAGTATCACTGAAAATTATTTCTTAACATAAAATGTCTTAAAATAGCTTCATAAAACACTCAATACAGGGGAGCTGTCTCTCTCTCAGAAATAAAACATTAAAAAATTTTTTAAAAACACTCGATACAAAGTAAATTGAAAAATACTACATTATTTCTCTTTAAAAAATTTTTTAAATGTCTTATTTATTTTTGAGGCAGAGAGAGACAGAGCATGAACAGGGACAGGGCAGAGAGGGAGGGGGACACAGAATCTGAAGCAGGCTCCAGGCTCTGAGCTGTCAGCACAGAGCCTGATGTGGGGCTCAAACTCACGAACGTTGAGATCATGACCTGAGCCGAAGTTGGATGCTCAACTGACTGAGCCACCCAGGTGCCCCTGAAAAATACTACATTATTTCTTAATTGATCTAATGCTACTCTAGTCAACAAAATACATTCAACCTCAACAAAATGGGTGCAACTTGAACCTAAGTGTTCTAGATTTCTTTTTATGAAGGTACAAGTTCTCAATTCAACAAGAATACCACAAAACCTATTGTGACTCTACTAAAAAATATAGATATGTGTACATATATATTAATATAGATCATTAATATAAGCACATACCTTTGGTTGCTAATAGTTTCTTTTGTTCATAGTCAAATGCCTGAAAATGAAACAGAAAATATTTTAATGCCAGTCTATCCAAATGCCATGCCAATATTCCATAAGTAGAGAATATAGGTTTTTGACTACAGTCCATGAATCTGCTTGGGACATATGCTAAGTTTTGCACCATAATGTGAATCTAGTACAAGTCTGATATATTTCAACATGTTTTCAAACTAACTAATTAGAATAAATTAACTACTTCTGATATAATAGTGATAGAAATTTTCCTTCAGGGGCACGTGGGTGGCTCAGTTGGTTAAGCATCCGACTTCCACTCAGGTCATGATCTCACGGTTTGTGGGTTTGAGCTCCGCATCGGGCTCTGTGCTGACACCTAGCTCAGAGCCTGGAGCCTGTCTTCAGATTCTGTGTCTCCCTCTCTCTCTGACCCTCCCTGCTCATGCTGTCTTTCTCTCTCTCAGAAATAAATTAAAAAAACATTAAAAAAAAAAAAAAGAAAGAAAAGAAATTAAGGAAAAAAAATTCTATTTACTGTGAGTATTTAACACACCAGGACCAATATATGCTAAAGTATAGTGAATAACTTAAAAGTAGGGCTAAGTTTCAAACAATCCATCTGCAAAATGCTTTCTGGTTATCTACTGGCTTCTTTGTTTCTCCACATTCTCTGCTCATTTAAGTTAGAGCATGGCATGAAATGGGATGATGTTAAGACAACTTAAGAAATTCTTTGGTCTAACTGGCATAGTCTTTGCTTTTGAAGTGGGATAAATGACAAATGTCTAGCTTTGATCTGTAATAACATTAAGCAATACAATAAAATTAAAACTAGTTACCTTTTATTGTACAGGACTAGGATGTCACCATTCACTCTTTCCATTCACAATGAATAAATGACTATTCAGTCACAGTCATGTATAGTAGGGACCAAGGTAGGTCATTTTGAAGAAATTAGTGTAGACATAGCTACATCTCAAATGCTAACTCAGTGTTCTCAGCTCTCCACTTAGGGACTTGCTAAGATGTCATTTAGGAATGTCTCAAAGGCCTATCAGGAGGGCCAAGAACCAACTAGGGAGAGCTCTTTTGACACTTCCTCCAGGAGGACTATACCATCGTACATAGAGTACCCATGTAAGTTACAGTCTGAAACAGGATACTTCTGAGCGAAATGTACTACAAATAAAAATTATAAAAGTAACTGGGCTGATCCAGACAAATCAGGATGTGTTATTAACTCCAAGAACATGACAGTAAATCAGAAAAGCCAGATTTTTAGATAATGGAGTTTGATAATGTTTTCGAAATCCTAGGTCTAAAATAGCCTTGGGAAGTAAAATCAACTTTTAATGCTTAATATCTAAGGGTGAGGTGTGGAGACATATTAAATTCACTTGTTCAATAAGCATTTATTGAGCGTCTTCTAGTTAAAGAGACTGTGCTGATCTTTGTGGGAGAATACAACAATGAATCAAAACCTATAATCTTAGCAGGGAGGGTAAAAGAAATCATTGAAATTAGGAAATGAGAAAAGTGTGAAGAGAGAGCTGGAGATACAGCATTCCAAGAATGGTAGGAGACAGAGATCATTTTTAGCTACAGGAATCATCAGTAAGTCTTCAGTCTCTCTCTCTGTCAATGCTTGGTGACTATTATTATTGAGATCTTAGTGACTTTAAAACTTAGCTCTTCATTAATGACATATATAGAACTATTTACATTGAAACTCTACCACCAAGAACATTCTTATCCATCCTAAAAGAAAGGAACATGAAAATGATTCACTGTAGATATAAAACTGATAGAAAAGAAGACAAGCACAAGATAAACAGAAATTTAAAAAGGGAATAATATAGGGGATTAGAAATTGCTTATATAAGAAAATTTTAATTTATGTGAACTGAAAATAAATCCACTAGAGAAAACGTAGATATTTTGTAAAAACATTTATCTAAAAACTCATGAAAATGTTCAAATGTAGATTTAAAAAAACAAACAGGCCTGAACTGTAGCTTTCACTAACATTATAAAAGTATAATTTAATTCCATGAATTAATTTCTTTGACATACCTCTGATAGCTTGTTTTTAGGATTCTGTGAAAAGTTATTTCCTTCTTTGGGAGGCTTGGGAAGGGTTGGGAATAATACATCTTTTACTATGAAGTAGAAAAATCTACCTCACAATTCTGGTACTGAAATTGAATATTTATAAGAATCTCTGAAAGCACAAAGTACAAAATCCTTATCTTTCATATTGTAGTTTATACGGAAATCAAATTTCCAAGTTTCATGATCAATAGTCTATTCTGAATAACTAGCCTAATACTTTAAAAATGGATAGAGAGAAGATCTCTGGTTAGGATATTGTTTAAAATAATCATAAAAATCTCTCAACTAACATAGTCATTGATAATATTTAGCATTACTTTCATTTTTAATGTTTTATTTATTTGAGAGAGAGAGAGAGAGAGAGAGAGAGAAGAGAGACAGCGTGAGCAGGGGAGGGTCAGAGAGAGAGGGAGACATAGAATCTGAAACAGGCTCCAGGCTCTGAGCTGGCTGTCAGCACAGAGCCCAACGTGGGGCTCAAACCCACAAACCATGAGATCATGACCTGAGCTGAAGTTGGATGCTTAACCGACTAAGTCACCCAGGCGCCCCATATTTAGCATTACTTTCAAAAGCCTGAAGTTTCACATTATTTTTATATCTTAATGACATCAAATTTATCATCTCTATTAAATAGATAGAAAGATATTGTATTTATCCAAGTCTAAGTCATGAGGTAGTAATACTTAAAAATTAACAGCTTCCACATGCATATAAACTTTTTTAAGTAACAGATAAATAATGGCATTCATGTAAGGCACAGCGACAGAGAGCATTTTATGTCAATTTAATATTATATTTTAATGAATTCTTCTCAGTTAAGCTAATTCCTGCTTTTCATTTTTAATGTTTATGTCAAACCAGTTACTAACTACTGTGTATATATTTAAATTTAACTTTGACTAGAGTGCAGAAGGAACACCTATTTCTGCTCTAATGTTAACCATTCACTGAATGCCCCATTCCCTAAACCATGCCCCTTATGTTTGGGCATTTTTTTCCATTACCTGCATGTTGACGTATGACGGCCTTGGGGCCAGGCGAGCCCTTTCAGAGTTCTGCTGGGCAGCTGCCCTCTCGGCAGCACGCTCACTTCCAGGAGCTTTCTTGTCAGCCAAAGGGCTTTCTGCAGCACTTAGTTCAGGATCTGAGAGCAGTCTGTCAGTACTGCTGTGAAACAGTGTGGAATTTAACACTCCATATTTATATACAAATGTACAAATATGTGCCATATTTACTACTATACATCTTTCTCACTGTCAGCTATTTACATGTATTATTTCATTAGTCCTCACAATACCACTCTGAGGTAAGTAGTAGTAGTGTTCCCATTTTACAGATAGTGGAAGTACCTTACCCAAGGTCATACCTCTGATAAATAGTAGAGCTGGAAAATGAACCCAAGCATATGACTCTAGAGCTGCAGTTGAAACGATTTCATGACACACGTTCACAAACATTGTATGTAAGGCATATCGTATATGGTACATATGGAATAGACACACAGACAAGATTTCTAATTTGCATATATCAAGAAGGTAGCAATGAGTCATGCATACACAGTCTAAACAGAAATAAGTCAATCTGAAGGCACGCAAATGATCTAATATGTGTGTATGAAATGCATAGGGTATTGCTAACATATCTAATACAATACAGATAGCAGATAAATATTATCAACACCTGCTCAGGGTGCATGGATGAATGTAAGAATGCTCCTTAAAATAGGAAAAATTATCTGAATTATACGATTGGTTATGCCCTATACCAATGCACCTCAAATCAAATCTAATTCCAGGTTAAGCTTAAGGAAAGGAGAAATAAGAAACAGTATTAGTCAAAGAGCCGATCTATTCACTCATTCTTTCTTTTATCACTCACTATTCCATCATGCCAGGGGATTCAGAGGAATTCAGAACAAGCTATTGGAACAGAAGAGGAGGAACAAGGAACTCCACTGACAAAAGTTCAGAGAGGCTTCACGTAGGACATCAGAACTGGAATTTAAAGGGCATCTGCAGGTTTACTAGCGTGAAGGCTGGGAGAATAGCACAAGCAAAGGAAAGGAAGCAGGTAATGTGAACACCTGGTGCATTTAAAGCCAGAGTAAAATAAGATGAGACTTGTGTGTTCAAAAGAATTGCTGGAAGAAAATAAGGACTGACTGAGCTGGTGAGAGTGCAGAGGCAGGGAGACTGTTCTGGAGGTTGCAGCTTAATTCAGATGAGACGTAAGTTCAGAAAATCCTTAATGATGAAAGGAAAAGGCATTCCTTCAAATGCTTCAAAATGGGAAAAAGCGAAATTACCTCTCTAATCTATGCTGAATAATGTTCACTGTGACTCTTCGTACCATGTGAAGAAAAACACAGATAAAAGCAGACTTGGACAAAATGGGAACAATAGTAATTAACTGACCAAAGGGTTTATATAAGCAAAAAAGATTTTGGTAAGAAAAAGAGGAAATAAAAATATAATGGCTATACTTGATTTAAGATACTCTCTTCTGTAAGGATATACAAGGAAACTAATAGAGATAGAAACTAATAGAATAGAGATGGATGAGAGCAAAACCTTTCAACATAGAAGCTTTCCACTGTATTTTTTTTGAAACATGAACAGACTGCCTATTTGAAGAAAATAAAGTAAATGGGAAAAGAAAATAGAGTAAGGATAACACACCTGTAACTGTGCTATGGTAAGGGAGAATTATAGTTAATACATTATATGTATTTATACTCACTGTGGTTTATAATAAATAAAATCATGAAACTGTCAAATATTTATTATCAAAGTTAGCAATTACCTTAGAACAAGGAAGTCATAGTTTAAGTTTCAGACTCAAAGCAAAATGAAGGAGAATTCACAGCAGGAAAGTTTCAAACAGAAAAATCAGAGAGTAAATACTGCCCTACTGAAGAGCAAAGAGGATGTTAAAGTTTAAGAGCAATAGAGATGGGTTTAGGAGACCCCGATATAAACCCAACCACTATAGAGAAGACATGATTGAAAATTACCAAATGTTACTCTTAAATACAATTTTTAAAAGGAAAAAGATAATTGTAAAGAAAAATAAAAAATACTCTTGGAGAAGATCAAATCCACTTGATCCAAAGAACACAAACTACCAAGTTTAAAACAAACTCAGCCTGTTACATTTTATTTTATTTCATTTTTTTTTTTTTTTTTTTTTTTTTTTTT